>NC_030422.2:4761530-4946530 GCF_001660625.3 Ictalurus punctatus | reverse complement strand
AGCCTGCACACCTGAGCGCGAGGTCTCTATTTTCATCAACAACAACTTCACAACTGAAGGGGTGGACGCTCGGCGTATTACGTCACGACGCCACGCCCACGTGTCATTCAAACCCTGTCTTAAAAGATTTCAGGCGCGCACTGGCGGTGTAGTCGCGGCTTCAGCTCAGTGGTGTTTACTTACTCCTGCCCACTTTGCCCAGATGAGAAAGTAAACTTGGTGAACTCTTTAGGTTGTTTGTAAAAGATGGCTCTTGCGGACGCGCTTCTGCCGTCCATTGCTGGCTTTTCCAGCTCTCAGGTTTTGGATGAAAAACACGCGGAAATCCTGCGTGTAAGTAGAAACTGCTGTTATAAAAATGTGCTTTATTATTATTATTATTATTATTATTTTAGATTCCATAGGCCTTTTCACTGACTGTGTGTGTGTGTGTGTGTGTGTGTGTGTGTGTGTGTGTGTGTGTGTGTGTGTTATAGGAATGGTCCTCTGGTCAAACCGAGATCGGGACAAAACCCCGTGTCGAAGTTGAATTCAGCATCATAGAGTCCACGCCGCTGACCAAGGACGAGGACGAGCTGTCCCGGTTTCTGGATCTCGAGTTCATTCTGTCTAACTCCATGGCATCACAAAATCCCTCCGTTACCCCGGCGTATCCGCTCCCGGAATCACCGGAGAGCTGCAGCGCTGCGTACGACGGCGCCGATTCTGCGCACGGCCTTGTAGCCGAGCTCCTAAACCCAGACATCGGCTACCGACCCGACGCGACTCAAGACTACAACCAGAAAGGACATTTTGATACACCGGAATACACGGATTTGAGCATGCTGGACACGAGAAGTCACGCGCACTTGCACCTTTCCACTGCACACGCGTCGGGTTACAAAATAAAGACCGAGCGTCGCGAGCAGCCATGCATGATGGCCAACGACTACATGGGACATTTGTATGCACAGAAGGTTCACGGTGTTGCTCCCGTGCAGCCGTTCGTCCAGCATGTGCACGACGCGTCCCGGGATGTAACCGTGCACGTGGCGCAGCAGCAGCACTACTCGTACCCACCGCAGTATCACGGCGCGCAGCACTATCACGGACAGTACGCCGTTTTCACGGATCCCATGCGGGCCCATCACCCGGGTATGCCCGGTGCAGTGCTCACGCCTCCATCGTCACCGTTGCTCGAGCTCTACAGCACGGAGGACAACAGACCGAAGCGGGGACGGCGCGCGTGGGCTCGGAGACGCGCCGCCACGCACAGCTGCGAGTTTGCGGGCTGCGGGAAAACCTACACGAAGAGCTCGCACCTGAAGGCGCACATGCGGACACACACTGGTAAGTGTGCAGCTCTGAATCAACACGTAGGTTAGAGTATTAGGAGGCAGATTAATAATGTTTCATACTGGTAATAAGGTGGAGAGGAATAGCTTTCGAAATGTACATTTATTTTTGCTCAGTACAGTCAAACTTCGTATTACTTTTACGTGTCTTTCACAAAACACCCTGAAAGAACGATTAGACATTATGTATTATGTATGGATAGTGTCCAAATTCAATAGTTCATTGAAGCTGGTACAGCGCCCCCTATTGACAATGTGATTGATTTAAAAAAAAATACAACTGGACAACAAAGTTTTCCAAAGTCTGAAAGGCTTTAACCAAAATTAAAGGTAAAATGAGGCGACATGTAAACGCCACAGCAGATGTGTTCACGAACTGCATTATTCCTTAACTAGGCTATGCACATTCACATATATGTACTTTCATCACTGCAAAGAGCTGCGATGTAACCAGTCTTATTTTCTTGGTTTACAGGTGAAAAGCCATACCACTGTACCTGGGAGGGATGCGGCTGGAAGTTCGCCCGCTCCGACGAGCTTACCCGCCACTACAGGAAACACACGGGACACAGACCCTTCCAGTGCCATCTCTGTGAGAGGGCATTCTCCCGCTCTGACCACCTGGCCCTGCACATGAAGAGACACATGTGAAAATATGCCTTATTTTAAAGGCCATTTTTAAAATTAGATTTGAGAAGTCGTCCAAGGAGAAAAAGCTTGTTTATAAATATTTTCCCCCTTACCTCACATCAATATTTAACTAGTTTTGCACTGGAGATGATAATGTACCTAACAAATAATGGAAGCTCATGACCACTAATTGGTATCACCAAAAACTTATGTAAATTAGTTTTTTCTTCATGAACTACTCCTTTAATGCTATGCCTGTGTTTGGACAGCAGGGTTGTAAATATGACGAGGATTGTGTCAACTTTAAATTATAGCAGTATTTAAGAAGAAGAAGGAGAGACATTTGTTGAAAATAAGAGATATAAGTTATTTAGTGCAAACATTGAAGACAGCTTTGTAAAGAAACAGGGCAGGACCCATATTTTTGTATATATTGCTTTTTGTCTTAATGCTTTCAGGCTGAGACAGGGGAATTTGTAATTTGGGGTTTTTCCTAGAATTCAGGATTTTCTTACACCCCTTTTTGTACATTGAGCTGTTAGAACTGTTCATATAAAATTCAGTGTGAACTCAAGGACTTTCATATCAGGTACTCAAGCATTGTTTTTTTTTTTCATTTTGTTTTTTTATCCAAGTGATATGTATGTGCAAATATTTTAAACCTTTGTATACTACATACTTGAATATGGTGTTTTTTTAATGTATATAACCCCTGACAAAGTTTTAAAATACAAAAAGCTGAAATATAAACCGACTGATTCATTTTTCTCATCTATTGCTTAGTTTCAAATCCAGAGTAAGAGTATACACGGGTCAGTTGTTAATGTCATCACATTCACGAACATGTATACAGTGGAAGTAAGTGGCCGATTGGGCCTCCATTATCATAGTGCTGCATACAAGCCTTCAAAGCAATACACGGCTCCTAACACAAGTAGTCTAACATGAAAGACATCAACAATGAAGGTGAAGGTGCATGTTCAGTCGAATAATAAGTACACCATAGTACAACGAATACCCATTATGTGGGAAGCCACACACAAAATTTTTGGATTGCATGGTTAAGGGTGTGGTTAGAGGTTGTTCTTATGAAATTAGATATAATCCAACCATATAGCCATTGATCACTTAAATACTTATTAATTTTAAATGAGATGAGGTTCATCTTACATTGATCAGGCCACTTGATGTTAGAATATAGGTTATTATGTTTAGACCTTTTAAGTTACTCTTAACCAGGGATTGCCCAAAAAGCACACACGCAAAAAAAAAAAAAAAACCAACAACAAAATAACTGCCATTTCACAGTTGTGGCTCTATCACACCGTTGGGAAAATTCACTCCAGTTCTGTTACTTTTTTCTTTCTAATGTCGCCCCCTACTGGCCCAAATCAGCTTTATACATGAGAAATGTATTTCCAGTAAGTAAATAATTACTTGTAAACACTTAGTAAGTCCATGCAGGATGTTGCGATAGCAGAAATTCAACAAAAAAAACTCCGCAATATTTGCAGGGGCTGGCACTTTTTCAAAATTACCACATTTTTTCGCCAGATTTGGACCAAGGCGCCTCATGTGACGTCATCAGAACGCGCATTCAGTCAAAGTCATCTTGTATTCACGTGCATCGAACATGAGTACAGCTAAAAGGTCTCATTTACAAACAAACCACTGCGAAAGACCATGCAAAACATTATGTTTCGTGCAATTGCAGTTTCGCCAATTCAAGTAGCCTAGTTTTCCAAATATAAAGCACAAAAACTCCGCAAATTGCATTGAAAATTTTGAAGAAAGAAATTGGCATGCATTCAAGCATTTTTAGCCACAACAATCACACAAAAACTCCTGTACAGATTGTGTAATCCAACCTCAGATTTCCCGTTAGAATTCATCACAACAAATAAAAGAAGTCATCATTAACTGCATCTAATAAGCAATCAGTATCACAATTTATTAGTGATTTCATTCTTTTGAACTACCCATTGACTTGTTTTGTTTCGTCTGATTCACCGTTAACAGTGCCATCCAGAAATGTTGAGCAGTTTATAATAGCAACCGCGTCATTTCATTTCACTCTATTTCTTAGAATTATTTGGTGCGTTTACTGTACATGCAATCCACCTCTGAGTAAATAGCTAATTGCTAATATCTATAGGATAGAACAGGTGTCAATTCAGTTACCAGTTTTAGTCATGATAGGGTGACTAATGAGACATGTTAACAAGTTTTGCATCTCAAACTCTCAAACTTATATTGGACGAGTGAGTGAGATGAGTACTCACTTGTTTTGTATCTTTTTAAACTCCAGTGAGCGTTTTAGCTAGTGTGTTAACGTTATCTGTGATTCATGCCAAACTTTTTGACAAGTTTGAGAAAAACAATATCCAAATTAGATAATAATAATAATAATAATAATAATAATAATAATAATAATAATAATAATAATAATAAAATCTACACTGCAAACTATCAGCATTATAGTTTGTTCTCTATGTTATTTTCTAGCCAGCTTAGCAGTTTAGCTACACTTAGCCTTTTACCAGCCTTAAAATTGTTAAGTATTTTCTATACGTTTCCTTGTTTTTTCCCCCACAATTATCTCAGTGGACTAATTTCATATTAAAGAGCATGTCGAACTCAATGCCAATGGCATCGACAGGGGTGCCTCTGCAACCAAGTCTAGTCCTTGTTACTAATTTGTTTGGCAGAAATATCCTTAAAATATATTTAAAACATGAAGGAAGGAAGATTGAAGAAAAACTATTACAGATATTTGACCTTGCTGTGACTTTAACCTTGTCTGGATCAATTCCAAACTCTAATTAGTTTATCTGCTGGTTACAATTATAAGTCCATACAAATCTATTTTCAAACATTCAACCACTAACGAGAATCTCAGGCAGATGAACGGATGGACGGACAGATGGACAACATATTTTTTACTTTCCTTTTCTGCCACATTTTAATTTTCTCTAAGAATGTTTTTTTTTTTTGTCTAAAGACAACAAACAGAGGCCATCCATGTCAGATCTGCCTAAAATAATGTCAAAAATATTCAACTAAGCTTGTTCAGTGTGTTGAGTGCAGGATGATTAGTCAATCTTCCTCCATCATTAGTAGTAGCATTATTTGTGATAAAGTGTATATTAGAAGATTGCAGCATTAGAGGTGCGCATCCAGACTCTAGAGAGGATTAGCAAGAGTGAGGGAAGAATAATTTCCCTAGGGGAAAGTCTGGATGCCTTAGGCGGCGTTAGAAATCCACCAACTCCGGCATTACATCCCTCACAGCGGGGCAAATGGATGACGACTCAGTGGCATAATTGCAAAGCCAAAGTTAAGGTGAAGATTCATCCACAGGAGCACTACTCCTCACTGCTTCATAGGTGTAACAGGTTTGCTCTCCTCAGTGAAGCACCCACTGAGAAACCTAAAAGACCTCTGGCTATAGGAGACTCTATCTTAAGGCATGTAAAATTATGCATTTAAGGGAACCAGCAGCTTTAATTTGGTATATATTGGGAGCCAAGGCATAGCAGGTAATCTATCAGGCAGATAAAGCTCTAATCTAGCTAGCTTTTCATGTAAGAGTTAATGATACACAGATACCTTCGGCAGTCAGAGGTTACTCAGAGTAACATTGCATAGGTGTGTAAATTAGTGAAGGCAATGTCCGTGCAGTAATATGCTCTGGCCCCTTCCCAATACAGCCTGGCAATGTAGCTTACAGCTGGTTATGGTCGCTGAACTGCTGGATGTCCAGGTGGTATGCCAAAAACAATGTTGGCTTTATAGATAATTGGATTAGTTTTGAGGGCAAGGCTGGCCTGTTAGGGCAGGAAGGTATCCATAACACTTGGAAAGGTGCTCCTTTCATTTCTTGCAGCATAGCACATAGTCTCAGAACAGAGACCTAGTCTCTGCGCATAGTCTCAGAACAGACCCAGTTAATCAGTGACAAACCAGAGCCAAGGCCAGGGAGCAGACAAGCAGGCTAAACTGACCTTCTGCTAGCTGCAATGAATTGTCACTCAGGTTCCACTATATTGAGATATAAACGTATCAATAATCATAAGGTATGTTTTAGTAACCTAATTAACAAAAAAATTAGATCATAATGAGCCAATGCACAGCCAGCACCTTTCATCTGAAGCTAGGATTGTTAAATATTAGATCTCTTACATCTAAAGTACTTATTGATAATGAACTTTTTACTCATCAGGAATTTAATGTATTGTGTTTAACAGAAACATGGATTTGTACTGGAGTACTGGAGGCAGCATGAAACAAAGCTAGTTCTCCCAGATACAGTAATATACATCAAGCTCATTTAACTGGCAAAATCTAGGCATCACACAAAAACCTGGACATAAATTTGAACCCATTTGAAGTTCTTTATACTAACGTAACATATGTAATCACAAAAAAATAAGTTTACCCAGTTGATTCCTCTAATTATTATTTACAGACTCCCAGGGCCATATTCTGAATTTCTTCATGAATTTGCAGATTTCATCTCACACCTGGTTGTTTCTTTAGACAAAGCATTAATTGCTGGAGACTTTAAAATTCATTTTGATAACCTGGAAGACCCTCTGAGAACAGCGGTTGTGTCCATTCTAGAGTAAGTAAAGGTTAATCAGAAGGTAATAGGATCCACTCATAATGGTGGTCACACTCTTGATTTAATACTAACATTCGGATTAAACATAGAAAATACAGTCACATTTCCACAGTCTGAAGCTATCTCAGATCATTACCTCATCTCATTTAAAATGTGTCTTAGTCATAATATTGTATTATAGTAATCCATTTTGATTGGATCACCTTCTCACCTTCTGACCCCACAGAACTTGATCAGGCGACTGAATGCTTAGAGTCAACGTTGCATTATACTATAGATAATGTGGCCCCACTTACACGAAAATTAATTAGAAAGAAAAAAACAGCACCCTGGTATAACGATCATACAAAAGTATTCCAATCACCATGGCAGGAAAGCCTCCTGAACTATCGAAAATTGTTTGTTGCTGCTAGATCAACGTATCTCTCCACCCTATCTCTAATGCATTATTAGTCTTTCTGTTTCGTCATGTGCAGCAGTAAAATATCTTGGTGTGATTATTGACTCCAGACTTTCATTTGAAGCTCATGTGGATAATATTATTATAATAGCCTTTTTTTTCCATCTCAGAAATATTGCTAAGATAAGAAATATATTGTCACTACACGATGCAGAAAAATTAGTTCATGCTTCCGTCACCTCTAGGTTGGATTATTGTAATGCCTTACTGTCTGGGTGCTCCAGTAGGAACATAAACAAGCTCCAATTAGTGCAGAATGCATCAGAATGAACCAAACGATATGATCACATCACTCCTGACTTATCCACACTGCACTGGCTCCCAATTAAATTTCACACCGATTATAAAATACTATTATTGACCTATAACGCACCGAATGGTCCTGCGACGCAGTACCTGAGCAAACTTCGGATCTTTTATGATCCACCATGCCTACTTTAATCAAACGGTGCAGGCTCTTTGTTGGTATCTCGATTTATTTACTAGTGAATGCTGCAGCAGAGGGAAGAGCTTTCTCTTACAAAGCCCTATAGTTATGGAACAGCCTTCCAGTTAGTGTTTGGTTAGTGTCTTTATGTCCAGGCTAAAAACATATTTGTTAAGTCAAGCCATTTGTTTATAGCATTTTCTTAGGTAAAAGAGCAGACCTGGAGGGCTCATGGACATAGAGTGTTTTGCTGAACTGGAATGTTTGGATGCTGTACCCGATGGTACCACATAGTAACCATAAATATGCCTGTGGTTGTTCTTCCTTGGATAGCCTTAAAACTGCAATTGCTATGAACAGTTTAGCACTCAAGTCTCCATCATTGAACAGTTGATAACTTCAACAAAAAAATATTTGAAATTAAAACTATAATGAATTTAGAAATTACTCTGATGCTCATACTCATAAGTTGCTCATAAGCTCATAGGTTCCTGGTTAAACAATTGCACTTTTTGACTATATAATATACAGTTAAAAATTGGAAAATATTATCAATTGCATCATCCGGAGTAACCAAGACGAGGATGGGTTCCCTTTTAGGTCTGGTTCGCCTCAAGGTTTCTTCCTTGTATCGTTTCATTGACTCTTGCCACCGTCACCTCTGGTTTGCTCATTAGGGATAAATTTATCAATTTAAAATTCATATTTGGAATTTATATATTTATATATTTCTGTGAAGTTGCTTTAAAATTGAATTGTAATACAGAATAAACGAGAGTCGTGAATACTTGGCGTGTCCAAAACTGCACTCTACATACTGTGTAGGAAATAGTATGTCACTACAACGTTAGTGGCATACTATTAGACATACTAATCTGTGTGGTTTGGAAGCAAATAGTGCGATTTGAAAGAGCTTTTGTCTCCCTCTATTGGTAGCAAGATGAACTACATAAAATGTTTTCAGTACTCCTACACATAATAAACTCAATTAGGGAACATATTTTAGGTTGTGTATTTGTGACTTATACTGGTTTAAAGATATTTCAGAAGCATCCAACCTCAGAAACACATTTTAATGAGGTTAAATTTTTAAAAGCGACCATTTAATTATAAGGTATTTTTTTCATAACTGCTCTGGGAACGTACACTTCAAATTTGAATAAAAAATATAGCAAATACTATGTGTCTGAAATTGTATGAAATGTTGCCAAAAGCCATCTGGCTGAAGGTGGCCATATTTTTGTTTTTTCTTTCTTCCTTTCTTTCGTTCTTTCTTTCTTTATTATTTTAGTTTTGTTTGTTTTGTTGTTTAATATTATACTCTGCTGAGTAATTTGACACCAATATTGGGAACAATCTAGGACACGGATTTTTTCCCCTCGAAATTTGAGTTCCTGTGGCTAAATGGTCCAAAAGGCTTTTTTATTTATTTATATATATTTTTTGTGTTCAACCACTATGACACTTTTCCAGAGATATACTTGTGGGGGGGGGGGGGGGGGGGGGGGGGGGGGCAAAACCAAAAAAAAAAAATAGCGCCCTCCAGTGGCCAAGTTGAGTGAGTTACATGGTTTTGTGTGAAACCATGCAAGCAATCATGAGTTAGAGCTGTATGTGTAAATAATTAGTCTCCACCTCCTTATAATTGATTGAGGTATGGTGGCCATACTGTTAAGAAATGTCAAAATATTTTGTATAATACATGTATATACAGGTTTTTGATCATTCCTAAGGTATCCACACCTGAGGATTTGGACATCAAGATTGTGAAGCTTGGCAAAAAAAAAAATCCTAGGACCAATTTGTGCTCGTAGGTTTCAGATATTCCCCTGCAATGGACTGGCACCCTGTCCAGGGTGTACCCCACCTTGTGCCCGATGCTCCCTGGGATAGGCTCCAGGTTCCCCCGTGACCCTGAAGAAGGAGTAAGCGGTAGAAGATGGATGGATGGATGGATGGAGGTTTCAGATATTATGCAAATTATATTTCCAGAGGGAGAGCTAAATGGTTTAAAAGTTTGAGCAAAAGAATTTTCACTGTACACATTATCTTTCATTCTTTCAAGAGATATGCTTGATTTTGTGTGCACAAACATAAATAGCCACAAATAGTAGCCAATTTGAGTAAGATTGCAGCAGATAGTAGTGATTCCTTACCCAAAACCTACAATTCAAGTTCCATGACAATACGTGAGTGTTAACCTTGTTAAATGCCTGTTGAAATCTGATTGACAAATGGTGGCCAAAGTTTTTTAAGCAGTCAGGTCCATTTACAGATTAGCCCAGATATGCGCTCTACCAAGTTACAGTTCAAAAGTACTTATGGTTCCTGAGAAAGTCCAGCCCTGCCCCCTATGTACGTTGCTTATAACCTCAGAATGGTTTCCAGTATATACATTTCAAGTTTTGTGCAAATCCGTGCAACGAAGCATGAGTTAAAGCTGTTAAATTAGGCTCAAGGGGCGGATTTAGTGATTTGGGGGCCCTAGGCAAAATGTAGGATCGGGACCCTCATTTCAGTGTTTTAACATCGATATTTAAATTTTCAGCATATGAAGCACCAAAGCTTGAAGTACCATCTTCGGGCGAAACACATTTTTGCTGATGTTAGCAAAGATGCTAGTTTTGAGACAGGGTCAACAAACCGTGCTCGTCAAACGACACCGGTGGAGTGCAGCCGGGGCAAATTTGTCAACAAAATCCAACAGCAAAGCTAACTAGTGCAATCGCTAAATGGATCACCATAGATTGCAGGTCCATCAACATAGTTCAGGACCAGGGGCTGAACTACGAAAAAGCTACGAAAGTGAGGCAGTTGGCAGAAGGTTCTTTTGTTGCACTTACTGGAGACCACTGGACATCAGTAAGTAACCATAACTACCTCGGTGTAACAGCACACATAATCGATGACAAGTGGCAGCTGCACTCATTCACTTTAGGCGTGTTAAAAACAGAAGAAAGGCATTTTGCCGAAGCATGCGCTAGCCAGTTTCTCAATGTTGCAAATGAGTGGGAGATAACGGGTAAGGTCACAACACTTCAAGGAGTCTACCATTAGCCAAGTGCCATAAAATAGTAGGACACTTCAGACACAGTCCCGCAAACACCACAGAGCTGAAATCTCAGCAACCTCTCATGGACTAATAGAGGAGTCCCTCGTCCAGGATGTACCGACGCACTGGAATTCAACTGAATTGAAACGATAAGGCGGATTCAACACAACAAAGATTCACTGAAAGCAACGCTGGCACAGCAGAAGCACAACTTCGCCATGCTAACCTCAGCTGAATATGACAGGTTGGCAAAGTTGGAAACGGTACTGGAGCCCTGCAGGTAATGAGATTTCTCTGTCTTCTCCAATTTTACTGATAAAAATAAGTCATTTGTAAGTCATCTAGACATAGTTTAAGGCCAGCTCCTAGGTGGTGAAAAGTAGGTATCCTGCTCCGTGGTGCTACAGCACTATGTCATCTCCTGAGTACAATGGCGGTCTCTGATGTTGACCCTGCCTACATAGTGCGCTCCAAGGCTGCATTCACAAAGGACCTCAACGGGAGAAAGGAGAACTCAAACCTGTGGTGATTAAAGATGGCAACCGCTCTAGATCCTAGGTTCAAAGACCTTAGGTGCTTGCCCAAAACAGAGAGGGGAGAGGTGTGGTAAAAGCTGAGTGAGATGGATAGAGAACCTGCACCACAGACCTCTGGAGAAAAAGTGCAGCCAGAGCCACCAAAGAAGAAGATGGAATCAGAGTCGGAGTCTGATAAAGAGGTACAGTCCACAAATAAATCACTAGAAAGGTACAAGGCAGAGCCCTCTGTCAGCATAGAAACATGTCCACTACAGTGGGGGTCATCACAAGCAGGTACATATGGTAAGCTGGTCCATATTGCAAAAAGGTACTTGGCTACACCTGCCTCAACAGTGCCATGTGAGAGACTGTTCTCTTTAGGACAGGCCACATTCTGCAGAAGAAGAGGTCAGCTCTATCATCTGAAAATGTGAACAAGCTTGTCTACCTGAGCAACTGGTTGACTGTATGATTGGTTGACAGGAGGCATGTTGCACAGATGCACACTGACTGAAGTAATTATCTTTAAGCAAGAATGTAGAGACTGTTCACTCTGTCTCTTCACAGACATTATTGCATTCCATTCCTAAAATAGGACTTCTTATTGTTGCATTCATTTGAGTTGATGTTACTATGCAAAAAATTTACAGGTAAGCTATTTGTGACTTTGTAGCAGACGTTATTTTGTAACAGTTGTTGGTTTCTGCTAAATGTCTGCAGTTCAAATGGGTGCCTCAACAATTTAAGAGATTGTTATTGAACACTTGTTAAACATGTTCATGTTAATGGTTGCGATAATAAAACTGAAGAATCTGTTTCCTTAAACTAGTTTATTTTTATTTATTTCATTGATTTATTTCAACACTGCACGTTTACAAGTAAATCCTAGTATTTTAAATTTGCCATAACTGTGATTAACTCGATTAAAAATTTTAATCGATTTAATTTTAACAGTAACATGAATCCACATCTAATCATTTTACCCCCCAAAATAGACCACTACTACTTCTACTACTACTACTACTACTTTTACTACTACTATAATATAACAACAATGACAACAACAACAACAACAACAACAATAATAATAATAATAATAATAATAATAATAATAATAATAATAATAATAACAACAATAATAATAACTAGACATGTACATTTCCTGAAGAAAATGTGAGTGGTGCTTGCCGTGGTAAAACTCACCACTGGGCAATAGCTACAGTGATGCAAATGACAGCAAGAGAGCCAAACCATAAGTCTGTATAATGTTCTGGTGCTGAAATATGGTTTATTCAAGTTGGTATAAGGTTGTTAGGGTGCTCTAAATGGTTGCTAGGGTTTTCTGGGTGGTTCTCATGGTGTTCTGAATGGTTGCTAGGGTGTTGCTGGATGGTTGCTAGGGTGTTCTGGGAGGTTGCTATGTGGTTGCTACGGTGTTTTAGGTGGTTGCAAGGGTGTTATGGGTGGTTGCTAGGCGGTTGCTAGAGGGTTCTGGGTGATTACATGAATTAGCATGTTGCAACCATGGTTTAACATGTTGCAAGCATGAATTAGGATGCTTTAACTCAATGCTAACATAAATTAGCATGTTGGTAGCATGAATTAGCATGTTGTTAACATGTTTTATCAGGTTGCTAGCATGAATTTTCATGATCTAGCATGATCTAGCATGTTATAGCACACTGCTAACCTGAAATAGCATGTTGCTAGCATGACTCAGCATGATGCTAGTATGAAGCCAGCATGATTTAGCATGTTGCTAGCATGATTTAGCATGTTGCTAGTATGAATTAGCATGTTGCTAGTATGTTTTAGCACGTTGCTAGCAAGAATTAACATGTTGCAAGCATGGATTAGCATGTTTTAGTATGAACTAGCATTTTACAAACATGTTTTAGCATGATTTAGCCTGCTGCTAGCATGAATTAGCATGTACCTAGCATGTTACTAGCACAATTTCGCATGCTGCTAGCATGATTTAGCACATTGCTATCATGGATTAGCATGTTGCTAGCATGAATTAGCATGATCCTAGCATGATTTAACATGTTGCTATAATGATTTAGCATGTAGGTAGCGTGATTTAGCACATTGTTAGCAGGGTTTAGCATGTTGGTAGTAAGAATTAGCATGTTTTAACATAATGCTAACATGAATTAGTATGTTGCTAGAATGATTTAGCATGTAACTAACATGCGTTAGCACATTGCCAGCATGTATTAGCATGTTTTAATATACTGCTAACATAAATTAGCATGTTGCCGGCATGATTTAACATACTGCTAGCATAAATTAGCATGTTCTTCCTAGCATCATTAAGCATGTTGCTAGTATGATTAAGCACTATGCTAGCATGAATTAGCATGTTCCTAGCATGTTTTAGCACATTGCTAGCATAATTTACCATGATGCTAGCATGTTTTAGCACATTGCTAGCGTGTTTTAGCATGTTGCTAGCATGAATTTGCATGATTTAACTTACTGCTAGCATGAATTAGCATGTTGCCAGAATGAATTATGTTCCTAGCATGATTTAGCACATATTCATTTCCACCACGAGATGGCAGTGTTTCACATTATTGCCTGCTATTATATTCTCTTGTGCAGGTTTTAACACTAAGAAATTTCTGCCTGTAAACTGCCTTTACTTTACAAAACCCATTGGATTTCATAGCTTCGTGAAGAGCAACTCAATATCAGTCCTGGAGACCATGTTATATATATATATATATATATATATATATATATATATATATATATATATATATATATATATATATATATATATATATATATATACATACATACATACATATATATATATATATGCATTACAGAAAAAGCTCAAGAAAGACTTGCTAATTTACAATCCCAAATTCCAAAAAAAGTTGGGACGCTGTGTAAAATGTAAATAAATGTAAATAAAAGCAGAATGCAGTCATATGCAAATCTCATAAACCCATATGTTATTCACAATAGAACGTAGAAAACATATCAAATGTTTACACTGAGTAACTGCACCATTTTAAGAAAAAATTAAGGTCATTTTGAATTTTTTGATTCAACACGTCTCAAAAAAGTTGGGACAGGGCAATAAAAGGCTGGAAAAGTAAGTGTTGCTAAAAAGACACAGCTGGAGGTTAATTAGGATCAAGTCAGTAACACGATTGGGTATAAAAAGAGTATCATAGAGAGGCGGAATCATTATAAATCATTACTCTACCATTCACCTAGAAAAGTGGATATCATGCTCTACGACACCGTCACAGGTCAAAGATAAATACTGAAGAGAGAAACTGTGTATAACTGTGTACTAGGAACACTGTGCACTCCAGTAACACGGACCGTAAAATAATTAGCTCAGCGTTTTCCAAATGTGATGTTAATCTTTAATGCAGTCACATATTTTCTCACTAACAACACACTTTACTGTGTCAAACAGAAAAACTGCAGTGAAATCCCATGCTACTGGGAAATCCAGCCAGGCGGTTGCCAAATACAGGATTATGACTTTAAGCACAAGAAGCCACGATCACCATCAGAATGTGTACTGTTCGTTCAGCCAAAGGTAAAAATCCAAGTGAAGATTAAATAAATCTCATTACATCAGATGACGTAAATCTCAGTTTTTCTCAACGTTCTACGTGAACTGTATGACCTGTATGTATGTTTATTTGTACGTCAGCTTTCTCATGTGGGAGAGCAAGTGTCTGATGCCTCTCCGAGTAAACTCCCATGCTCCAGGATACGTAGTGATTTGTCTCTTGCACAGATGATGAGATTGACTTTGTTCTCAAAGCCCTGGAGAAGCTGACGCTGGAGGACAGTGTAAAGATCTATTTAAAAACAGCTTGTATGTTGACAGAAATATATATAAAATCACTTATGTTATATTGAAATGTCTAGTACATTCTGTAATACATGACTAAATAGTCCTTGTCAGACTGTAATGATTGCACCTCAGTAGAATAACACAGAGCAGTGAATCTGGCCCAGAGAAAGAAACCATTCAACCTTCACAAAACCAGTAGATATGTAACTGCTAAGTGTGATGCACCATGAGATATGTGACTTAGCCTTTTAGGTCACTTTAACACAAGTTTTTTTCCAGACCCAGGTTGTTTGCTCTGAGTTCAGTGTGTTTGATGGCTCGCCAGACCTGTTCCTACCGAACCGATCCCAAGGTCCTCTTGAAAGTGGTGGTCTATAATTCACTCCAACCAAACCCAGGTGTGTATGTCAAGGAATTCAAATGCAAATGGCCACGACTCAATACACTCATATACAGTATATGCAAGGAGTTCCAACTCAAAGGCTTCATTCAAGCAGTTGATCACTGTTGAACTACAGTAAAGTGAAATAAAACCCCATCAACAGTATTTGTCAGTAAAGTCTCAAGCCGGTATAAAGAATACAAGAACAGCTCTTTGTTTACAGGTATGCCTACATGATGACATGCCATGCATTCAAAAACTGTTGCTTTTCATTGCTTGACTGTTGGAACCACATGAAAATTTAAAAAGGCAATAGAATAAATGCAAACCCATGTGCACAAAAGTGACATGTGGACTTGCACGATCAAACAAAGTCTTGAAAGGAATTCTTCTATGTTAATGTAAACCTGTGATCCTTCCCCCAGACAAACCCAGAATCACTCCTGGGTGCAGACTCAAGTATTTGAGCCAAATGTGAAAAACCCTTAGTCTGTAATGCATTCTCATCATATTTTATCTATTTTTATGCAGTTTGTGCCCTCTTTACAGGGTCTCTTACTTCTAAGCTCTTGAGTAAAGTCCTTCAGTAATTCAGATGACTGTTGGTGTGAAAACTGGCAGGTGTTAAACGTGTTAAGGTGAGGCATAGGGCTCGACTATAGCAGACATGTGCATTACAATTAGTTTTAGTTAACTATCCCTACTACTAACCACTGTATACCTGGAAAACCCCACAAGACCTGCCGATTTTGAGATGCTCTGAACCAAGACATCTAGTCATCACAATATGGCCACAGTACGCAGTGGTCAGTACCTACCAAAAGTGGTCCAAAGAAGGACAACCAGTGATCCGGCGACAATCAGTATGCGGTGGTTAGTGCCTACCAAAAGTGGTCCAAGGAAGGACAACCAGTGATCCAAGGCTGATTGATGCACATGGGGAGTGAAGGCTGGGTCTGATCCCACAGAAAAGCTACTGTAGCATGAATTGCAGAAAACGTGAACACTGGCTAAGATAGAAAAATGTCAGAATACACAGTGCATTGCAGCTTGCTGAGTATGGGGTCTACAATGGGCACATGATCATCAGAACTGGACCATGGGGCAGTGGCCTGGTCTAATGAATCACGCTTTCGTGATTCACGGTGATTCACAGTGATTCAGAATCACAGTGTGTGTGTGTGTCGCTTACCTGGGGAAGAGATGGCACCAAGGTGCACTATGGGAAGAAGGCAACCGGCAGAGGCAGTGTGATGCCTTCAAGGTGTTGACCTCCAAATTCCTCAGATCTCAATCCAATCGAGCGTTGCTGGGATATGCTGGACAAACAAGTCCAATCCATGGAGGCCCCACCTCACAACTTACACAGCACACCTTCAGTGGTCTTGTGTCCATTCCTCTATGGGTCAGAGCTGTTTTGCTGGCACAAAGGGGGACCTACACAATATTTGGTAGGTGGTTTTAAAGTGAAGTGGGGCATCCATGGATGCCAGTTTCCAGGGTTCCTTGTGATAAAGAACTATGAAAATTAGCTGTATGGCAATAGCATTTATTGCAAAAACTGCATAATATCTTACTACGTGACTTTGTTGAAGGGTCTGGGCATGTGTGTACAAGAATGTATCCAGGTGATTAGCACTGCCCCAGGCATTTATCTGTGGTTCATAGAACCAAACTCAGCTGTTTGGACATCTAGAAGTTCATTCCACCACCTAGGCTCCAGAACAAAGAAGAGCCTTGATGCATGCCTTCCATGTAGCCTGAGAGATGGTGGGTCCAACCGAGCAGTGCTAGAGGATCAGAGGGACTATGGTGCAGTGTGGGGTATGAAAAGGCACATGGGTGCTGGTGCGTTTTTGGCTTTGTTGGCAAGCATGAGTGTTTTAAATCTGATGTGGGCAGCTACAGGCAGCCAGTGGAGGGAGTGTAGCAATGGTGTGGTGCAGGAAAGTTGAAAGCAAGTCATGCAGCTGCATTCTGGATCAGTTGCAGAGGTTGAATGGCACACAGAGGTGGACCTGACCGGAGTTCCAGTCTTGAAAAGTAGTCCAGTCTTGAAATGACAAGGGACTGAACAAACACCTGAGTGGATTGAAATGCACAAATCCGTCTGATGTTGTAAAGGAGAAATCAGCACGAGCTTGTCAAATTAGCAATGTTAGAAAAGGACAGGTTCATGATTACCATAATGTTGTGTGAAAGTGAAAGATGGTGAGACCTGAGCATTTCCCAAGGAGATCACATGATCCTGATGTGGGGATGCATCGGCTGGGATAAACAGCAGTTCAGTTTAGCTGGGATTAAGTTTCAGCTGATGAACTGCTATCTGCAATGATGTCTGCAAGACATGCTGAGATCTGAGCAGGAACATGAGTGTCTGACGGAGGAAAGGAGAGCATGAGTTGAGCATCATTCACATAGCAGTGGTGTGAAACCCCACGTGAGGATATGACCTCACCAAGAGAATAGTATAGAGGAAGAACGGAAGAGAGCCAAGCATTCAGCCTTGTGGGACACCAGCGGAGCGTCTGCATGAAGCATGATGACCGTCCCTCCAGGTAAGAAGCAAACTATTGCCAGGCTGTGCCACGAATTCCAAGATTCATGAGGATAGACAAGAGAGTCTGGTGATTTGCTGAGTCGAACGCTGCAGAAAAGTCCAGGTGGATGAGGACTGAAGACAATTTGACATATCTTTGTTCCCAACACATCTGTAAATGGTATTCAGAGTTCATTGCTTCATGGATTGATTTATGCCAGTGTTTATCAACTTCATTCCTGGGAATACCGTTTTCTGTACTGTTTAAGATTTTTAATTAGTAATCTAGCTCAGGATGGGTGACCATTAGCTCAGGAACTAATGAGCTTTAGTTATACAGACGGATTTGAATAAATTTGAGACAAGTCCACACATTTTATCTGTGCAACAGCAGCATTTTCCCTTTAGCATCGATGTGTTTATCCACACAGAAATCTGGTGATCAGCTCTCTGAAAAAGTAGTGGCAGATTTATATCGCACTTTTGGAACTGAGCAATATAGTTGAACATGTTCATTATTAGAATCAGCATTGGCTTTACCTGCAGGTCATAGCAATTATTGGGGAAGATGTTGCAAGACAAGTAAAATAAAAATTTCCTTTGTGCTAGGCAGTCATGCCTGTCAAAACATATATGATATCATGTTTCAGAATAACACTGGAAATACATTAAAGAATTGGATGTAATTATTGTGTATAAAAACTGTGTTGGCATACATACATACATTTCTTAAACAAAGGAACGCGCTAGCATTTTTAAACCTAATCTCTTTCTCTTTCAGTAGAAAATAATATCCTTAGCTATTAGCAAAATTTCTGTAACCACTTTTTAAGATGTTTTTAATGACATTTAAAATGTTGGCAACCAAAGCCAGCCTTGCACTTACTCTTCCAGTAACAGTAAAGAATTTTTTTAAAGGTGAAATTAATAAAAGCATACTTGTGTTCCACAATTTGAAATATTTTATTGTTTTAGTAAATCTACTGTATTATATGACTATTTGCTGTAAATGCATACTGTCTACACTTGAATTCACAGTCTTTTGCATATTCTGTTTGCATTAAATTGCATTAGTTGAATAAATAGAAATGTAAATTTTAAATTAGTTTGCACTCATATGCACTTTAGCACCCAAGTTCTGCCCCAACTCATTTATTTAAACTCTAAATAAGAATTTATATATAAAAGTGTATAAATAAATATATAAGTGAAATGTCTTCTCTGTGAGGTGCTTACTCTAATAAAAGAAAGAATTCACTTGTATTGTATGCACTGGATCAATGTATATTTGTGTGTTGAGGGGCCCGTGGTCATGCCCTCTAGGGCCTCACAAACCCATGCTGTAGGCAAACCTTCTGAAATGTTAACCAAAGTAAGTTTTGCTGCAGGTGAAAGAACCACACTAATGCTGATATCCACACTTGATAATGATGCTAAAAATTGAGAACAGAGCCATGTCAAGTGGTGTAAGGGGCACAGGGTGGTATTTTTGTTGCGGGGCTCAAGCTGAGAGAATGAGGCTTGTTTGTGGTGTGCGCATACAAATGAACTGAACATAACCAGAACTGCATGCCTTTCAAAAGCCCGCTGCTGTGCCAGATCTTCCATTCGCGTTTAACGTAAAAAGGATGGGCACATGGCAGTACACACAGCGTAAGCCCAACAACTGTATAACACAGGCTTAAATCTGCTATTAATATGGAAATATGTGCTGCCCCTGCAGAAACCTTGCTATTTGGGTAGAGAATTGCACAATGTAAACTGTTTTAATTTAAAGAAGAAGAAAAAAGTGAAAGGCTCAGGAATATGCTAGCATCAACATGAGAGTGAATTTATTACCAGGATGGCAGACCTTAGACATGGCAATATTTCCCCCAATATTTCTATAACATGTATTAGTTAATAATACTTAAGCTAAGTCCTAAGGGCCATTACAGTGAAACGATTGAATATATATATATATATATATATATATATATATATATATATATATATATATATATATATATATATATATAGCCTACTTCACATACTGCAGCGTAGCTAGCAGGTGACTACTGATATTGTTGCTGTCCCCTTGAATAATGCAATAATAATACAGTCATTTCTCATACACCCTCTGACAGATCTGCCGTGGCTTTCTACGACTAGGACAAGTAATAAATAAATATACATTATGAATAATAAAAAGAAATGAGATAGTAAACATAACTTGTTACAGACAGGATATTCAGGATATTCCTGCTGACAAACAAAACAGAACAATAAAAACCATCATATAAATTTTAATGGTTTCCACTACAAATACTATTACAAATCATCAGCTAAGCATTAAAACATTATCATTAACATTATTGGTCCTTAATGGTATCCACTAGATATAACATGCCACCAAGAGAAGGCAACAAATACCAGTAGAGACCCACAGGGACCATTACAGTTTCCATTAAAACCAATACAGTTCAAGTCAAGTCAACTCAAGTGGGTTTTTATTGTCATTCCTCTATATAGCTTGTATACATTGGAACGAAATGACGTTTCTTCAGGACTATGGTGCAACATGCCCCTGCCCCTGCTTTGTAGGCAGGTGCCTCTCACTTAAAAAAAGATTTTCTAACTCATTCTCAACTCAAAATAAAACGGTCAAATTGTCCCCCTCTGTCCATAACAGCAGCTATAGATGTCTTTTAGCCCTACACAGTAAAAGGACGATGGAGCTATGAAATTGAGGGTATGAATTGGTAAAACTTGGGCACAACTGACCTAAAACCAGGGGACGAATCAATAAAACCTGCTCACGTTTTAATAAGTTGTGGGAAGTGGAACTAATTCTTCATTCGTGGCTACGAGATATTTTTATTTTTATTTTTTATTTTTTATCCGCATGTCATGTACAAGGCTCGGTAGATCTTTAATGTCCTTTTAACCTTTGAGGTCATTCAGAGGACGTCCTAAAGACCTCATTTTGTTATTTGAGTATTTTGTGTATTGAAGTTATAGTAGGAAACAGTAAAGGTGGGTTTAGGGTGGAATTTCTAGCCCAGTGGTTGTCAAAGTGGGGGGGGGGCGCCCCCTTGGGGGCCACCAGGGGGCGCCCGGGGAGCCTCAACAATTTGGTGTGAAAAATAAATAAACGTATGTTTTCTCTTTCTCACTCTCAGACAACCACACACACACACACACACACACACACACACACACAATCAATTCCTAAATTGTAATATAATGTAAAGATGTAAGATGGAATTATTAATTAAAAAATAATAAATAAAAAAAGGGGGATATATTCAGAAGTCTGTATTTTTAATGTTTTTTAAAGACATCTTGCAAATGGGGGGCCTCGGTCAAATGTTAATGCCATTTGGGGGGCCTTGCCCTGGAAAAGTTTGGGAACCCCTGTTCTAGCCTACACAATATGAATGCATGACTCTATTGAATCAACGGAATCACTTAAGCGAATCGAATGAATCGAATCAGTGAGGTGAGTCGTGGTAAAATGGTAACCACTTCGCTGTTTCTGTTTGTCCACATGGCCTGGAGGAGGGGTGCAGCGGACAGGCCTGCTGCTAAATTCAATACACCGTTTCAACAACAACAAAAACAACAACAAAAAGGAGGGTCTTACAATACTCACATAGAAAAGGGAGTTCCTGAGATGTTACCCGGAGAATTTGGTGCTAAAACAATGTATGCGACTTTTTTTTTTTTAAGCTACACTGTCTAATGAAAGTCTAATTTCTGGCCAGTTTATAACACAAGGACCGAGTTATGGTAAGAACAATTAAACATGATTGTGAAGTTGCGGCCAAAAGTAACAAACAGTGGTGCGTTTATTATTATTATTATTATTATTATTATTATTATTATTATTATTATTATTATTATATATTTTTAATGCTTGTACTGGTTAAGGTTAATTGCAGACTAAAGCCCCTTTTTATTTGTTTTAACAGACGCTAATCCATCATGCAGGCTAATTTGCTGTTCAATACTGTATAATAACACTGTTGTTATTATTATTATTATTATTATTATTATTATTATTGTTGTTGTTGTTGTTGTTGTTGTTGTTTTTAAATATCCCGGTTAGTCATACTGCACAGACAGACGGGCTTTCATGGTGTTATCTGAAACTTGGATTTCAAACTTGGACATTCGCCAAACTTTGACAGAACCCTAAACAGTGATGTGTTAAGTGTATTCCCTAACCACGTGGCGAATCACTTGCAGCTCCGGAGTCTGCAGTAAGATGGCAGAAAACGAATATAAATATACTAAGATGAATATAGTATTAATAATAGTCTCATCCCATTTTGCTCTGTGAAGCTTTGCTGCTTCCCTGTTTGTTTGTTTGTTTGTTTGTTTGTTTGTTTGTTTGTTTGTTTTCTTTCACGGTACATCTCTGAAGAATGAATATTAAAGCAGCGGGAAATGTTATAGAGCTATAATAATGTTACAGTTACGTTAACAAATGTGCATGTTTAGTTCCTGTGAACTCGTGGAAATATTCCATATGCATTAGTCATTAAAAATGGTTCTTCAGGTGTTCTTGAAAAGGTTCCTTGGATGTAATGAGGGTTGTTCGCATCCTAAAAGGGTTCTACTGCAAAGCTTTCTGGTAGGAAAATAATCCGTAGGGTTCTAAGAGATAAACCGGAGAACATTTCTTGGTTCTATGATTGTAGAGTTATTCACTGATTGACGTATGTAGTAGGACAAGCCGGTTCCTAGGTGGCATGGTTCTTTAGCATGCATATTTCTGAGAATACACTCTCAGAAATTAAGGTACCAAAATTGATCTTTCTACGGGATTGGGGTGATACCTTCAATGATACAGCTTTTGTATTAAGTATAGAGTATAGCTGTAATGGTCCAGTTATGTACCATAAATTATTTTAATGGTGAATAAATGATACATACTAAAGATACACGGGTTGTATCCTTTATGGTATCACCCTAGTGATAAGGAAAATGACAATGAGTCATGTAGCCACGGTGTCTGTTGTTTTTTCTTTTATCTTTTTTTGCGACAGGAAAAGGGAATTAAAAGCTCACTGGCTCCAAAAAATAACGAAAATATTATTGCAACCCTTTAAATATAATTTTTTTCAGTATTTAAAAAGTTGGCTTACTCACATGAAAGAAATCTGGATTAAGGTAGTCAAGGGATTCTCTGGCTCTAAACTACCAGATTTGGTACTTGTATAGGGTCAGATAGGGTAACACATCAGATTCAGAGACCAGCCAGTCCACATGTTTCTTCACGTCAAACCTGAAGCAGCCTGAATGTTTGTAAGATGTTTATCTATGTAGTGGTATCACTGTTTTCAGACTGAGACAATGAGTCATCAGGGGAAAAAATCAATCAATCAATCAGAACTCATTTTATATGCGCTACCAGTCAAAAATGTGGACACATCTGCTCATTGAAGGTCATTCGTTATTTTTTTTTCTTGTTCTGTTTTTGTACTACAATGGCGACATTAACATTCTGAAATAACATGTGATATTATACAGTGACCAAAAAAGTGTTAAACAAATAAAATCTATTATAAGTAGTAGTATTTACAAGACATGGCGATATATATATATTTTTTACTTGAAGTTGGGTGCCTCCCAAATAGCCCGAGGCCAAAATAACAGAAGTGAAAAATGAAAAATGGCCAAACAAGTCAGGGCAAGTGGTGTATTTTAAGCTGGATATCAGACAGGAGGGAGGAGGTCAGTTAAATCGGTTCCCCTGAACACCATTTGTTATTTAACGCCCTTATCCCATAATCAGACCAATAAACAGACATACTAAGCAAACTACCATGTTTTGAACGAGATTATCTATCAGTCTGAGCCCGTGATGGCACACTTGGGTGAGCCCCACACATCTGAGCCCAGTCTGTACTTCCTTATGTTGTGTGCTTTTCACCAGATGTGGTCCATCATTGTGGAATAAACCACACTCTCAGAGCCAGACATCCTGCCCTTGCAGAAGTTAATCTTTTTTCCCCCTTTCACTGCAATCTCGGTCGGGCTTAATCTGTGTGAGTCTTGTGTTGCTGTTGTGACGAGTGAAAAGGTTTGGAGTGCTTTAAGGGGAACGCAGGGGTTTAAAGACAAGCCGGCAAGCTTAATTCTCCTGTTGAGAAGGAGTGCATGATGCAATCATTTTAACAAGCCACTCATTTCATCACCACTCTCCTGAATGCATCTGAATTTCCCACAGTTTGCACCAGAAGTTGAAAAGGCTTCGCAGAGTGATGTGCACCATTATGTGCCTCTTTTCAGTCTTCGTGACGATAAAATCCTGATAGACAGACAGCGAAAACAGCGAATTTTGGCAGGTTGCAAAACACAGGCCAGCAGTTTTACGTCCATATTGTCTTAAGGATGATCAATAATTGAAAAATGACTTCAACATGGTTAGCTGGGAAGGGATCTCAGATGTTCATAACTCTCTTTTTGTATGGTTGATGTCTCTGGGCACCGTCACAGAGAACCCAAACACTGAATTTCCTGTCCAGACCATCTGCCTGTCCTTTGTCATTACACCAGGGGCCACAGGATTAGATGGCCATATTTTCTATATTCTCTTTCTCGGGTGAGTGCAAACCAGGAATGTGTTTATCACTGTTGTTCTGTCAAAAGTAATCTCCCAGATTCCAGCGTTGAAAAAACAATCTGATCCTGAGCCCTTTCCCTTTCTTGTCGCACGCAGCCTTTCTGAAGTAAAAATATTATCAATCTAACATAGGTCATAACAAATTAGATCAATGATTCGAATGCTCCAATTGTTTTAATTTCTGATTCACACTTATGAAATAAAAACTAAGGAGAGGCTGTTACATGGTGGAAGTCTCACTGAAGTTTTCTGTTTGCGGTCATCGTTAACAGACTTTAAGTTTAAGATTTACTGTATTTGGTTGATATTTTATGTTCATTACTCATTGCTGTATTCTCAAACCTAAAAATAACAAGTGGTAAAATGTGGGTGTGTTGAGGGATATTAACACTGAGTTCAGATTTCCCAACTTGATGAACCTAACTCAAGTATAAAGGCAGTGAGGCACTGAAAAACTGTTCAAAATATGAATAAATGCAGACAATTTGGCCACGGTAATTATTATTATTATTATTATTATTATTATTATATGTACTTCAGCATATTTTAGTTAAACATTATTAAAACATATTTTTTCAATTAATTCAACTGTATAATTTTATCTTCAATTGGCAGAAATCGGCTTTTGCAAATTTAGTACATGCCCAGTTCCCAAAGTGAATTTTATGTTTAGTAAATCTTATTGTGAGCACAAAATGAATCTATTTGCATTGACTCTGCCCAGTATTTTACACCTTTATGTAGACAATATCCCCCTCTGTATACCCTGTTAGTAAATCAGCTTTCAGGTTTTTTTTTTTATTTTAATTTTTATTTTTTATAGGTGTTATTAAGTATACATATGGTTTTATACACAACAACTTTAGTAAATCACGGCCATAAACAACTCTCTCCTAAAGCCCCAAGTAGTTGTCAGATTTCCTTGATTTTGCTGTCTAATCCACCAAATTGGATTCCAAGTCTGGAAATCTTTTTGTTTTTGCACATGCTCACGAAGTGTCACTAAAAGAAACACTGACCCACACGATTCACATTCACTTGTATTTTAATAAATCTGTTCACCTTTAAAAAAAAAAGTAATAATGCTTGAAAATCATTGCCCAGAACTGAGAGCCATCATTTTTTTATTGTGTCTCAATCTGTATTATTGAATTTCCTATTTTAAAAAAATAATTGAAGAAAAGCTTTTGGACTATCTTCTTAAGCACTGGTATGGAACCGTTAGAATATGCTGTGCAGTTGTGGTGGATCATATACTTTCGTATTTTGTAACTCGGTTGTATTTTATATTTTAGGTTTAACACATGGTACTGAGAACATACTGTAGCATTTTAGGTCAAATCATTCAGCATCCATACACAGCACAGTTATGATTATTCCAGAGAACAGTGACTATGCAGAAACGGACTGAAAGGGGTTCATGTTGTCATGGTAAATATTAATACATAAATTCTCAAAGCAGGCTTTGTTACATTTGTATTGTTTTTCGAGTCTGTGAAACCTTTATAGATATCATATCGATTTCGATCATGTTTGAAACATTTGATCGATTAATTTTTGGACAATTACATAGATAGATTCACATACACCTCAGACTTATTAAATGGTGTGTTGTATGTAGTGTCTCATTTTTGTACACAGGAAAAAACAGTAATAGTAAATTTGTTCCTGTGAAGTAACAGTAGTATACGGTATGTAGCTCATATAGTTACAGTGGGCTCAGAGATCATTTCCTTACAGTTCTTTATTGCATTTTAATTTACAGTTTGTTTTGGTTTCTGTTTAACCGCCATCTGTTGGTGAAGCTGATAAATGCCGCCTCCATGTACACCATTGACTGTCAAGACAAGAAGGTCGATATTGTTTGCTTTGCTTACTGAGACTCTTGTCATTTTTGTTCCAAGATATAGATGGACTTGTATCTTGTATTGTTGTATGACCTAGATGTGCACTTTACCGTTTTTATTTATCGGCAAAAATCTTTTTCTATTGACCCCAAAGGCTGCAGCTTGATACTCTTCAGGACTAAATAATTACTTATTCAGGGTTTTTCCTTAATTTCTTCTTACTTTCCTCCAGCCTGGATAGATTTGGATTTACATGCACACATGTTTTGGTCTCTCAGAGTCTTCTATACATAATCCACCCTGTGAGTAGCTCAGCAAAGAGCTGTGTGTACATACAGGAGTTGGAGGAGGAGGAATGTACACTAGACTGACTTCATCAGGGTTGTACAGTATTACTAGTTGAGCAACTTTCTTGTTTAAAACATAGCGTTTACGAAAGTCAGTGGTCTGCCGCGGTTAGTCTCGGTTTTTAACCTAGTTGTGTAAGGTGTCTCTGCTCTACATTTTCCCAGGGGCCACCAGTGTGAGTGATTAAAGAATGTTGAGGCCCAATTTTTCCTTCACAGAAATGTTTTTGTGACTTATTGCGCTCCAGTCGTGTGGCGCTGTGCAGCGGCTGATATGTTTGCGTCAGCGTTTGCTTTCCTGAAAATCTTTCGTCTGAGATACCGTCGAAGAATATGGCATAAGCCGGGTCCACACTGTGCGATTTTTTTTATTTATAGTCCTTTGCGACTGTTGCTTGTCAGACTGTACGAACACGATCCCCGCTGTAAGCCGTGACACACTGTAGGATCTCAGCTGTCATTAATGTCGGACTGTACGAGTCAAGACGTGAAAAACCGACGCACGTAAGAAGACTCGTACGGAGTAGGAGAAGCCATATTACAGGACTGTGCGTCAAATCTTCTGACACGGCCAGAATTTAATCAGAGGAACAATTTGATCGTATCGGCTGTCGAGGAACACATCAAACTAGCGATCAGAGACTACAGATTTTGGCCTAGGATTATAGGAATCTTTTAGGATTGACAAAATTTGTCTCAGACGACCGAATCATCGTACAGCGTGAACCCAGCTTTAGTTGAACTCACATTTGATTAGCTGATTGAATGGCCCTTAAAAGACGGTGATATAATGTGATGTACATTTTTTAAATGCGTCGCTATAGGTCTAACACTAAAGACTCAAACTTCACGAAAATAAAATGAAACAAAATGGCATATTAACACAGTATCGCAAAAGTCTAGGAAAATTGCTGATGTTTTAAAACCGTCTAGACCATGAAGCTCTGCTCCAGCGCAGTCTGCCTAAATGAGCAGCTTCAGTGAGCTGAGTAATAGAAGCTATCTGTTTTAACTGCTGAGGTGCTCCTAAAACATCTAGTAGATAATTATATTTCCAGAGATTAAAACCAAGTAGGAAGCCCATGACACTATTTGCCTTTGAGTTACTGTATTTTCATGCAGACTGAGTGAGTGAAGGATTGGTAATAAGTGATAAGAGCCTCCATCTGTTTATAGAGTGATAATGGATTTGCTGAATTATGATCTAGGATGTGAGAAACCTTCCGAAAAGCATCTGGTTTGAATATGCTTGTATGTTCCGAATGCGATGAAGCGTTTGGTGTGTAAGAAGCTGTGCTTTGCATTTGAACTACACCTTTAACCACATTATCGATTTTTCACATTTCGCACTTTTTCGGACAAATGCAGGGCTTCGTTTATGACACGGTTTGTAAAGGGAAATGCAGTAAACAGTGTTTCTTTCCTTCCCATTTTGTTCTGTCCCTCCCACCCCACTTTTTGTCACATGTCCCTTTCACAGCATAGAAAAGTTCCTGGATTAGTGTGGAATTAGCATAAAGCCCGGCACTGCAAAATAGCCAGCAAGTGAACAAGAGGAGTGAGAGAGCCAAAGTGTGTGTGTGTGAGAGAAAGAGAGAGAGAGAGAGAGAGAAAGCGCAGAGGGAGAGACACACATCCAGCAACACGAGGACAAGTCCCAGAGAGCAGAGGACCTTCATCCTTCTGCGAGAGGACAGCATAGTTTGCCAATATGGAGGAAAAACAGTTTTCTGGCATTTTGGTGAGTCATTTTATCCAATGCATGTACTTTTCTAATGCTGATACTTTCACCAAGTTGTTTTTGATGTTTATTATATCAGTCCTAACTTCTGCTCTAGACTGTGTGTACTTTTAATATCGATTACAAATGAATGAATTACTGAGTGATAAGTTCTCACATCAGCTTGAGGATTTTTTTTTAACGGCACGTAGACGCGATCAAACAATACCTCAGCATGCGTGTTGCTCAACTCAAAGTGCAGGTGCGGTAGTACACTAGTATGATGCTATCAGTATGAGCATTCGAAATGGTCGTATTGCTAGTGGAATGCTGTTCATTATAATGACATCACAAAAAAGAAAAAAACGGACAACTTTTCATTACGGTAAACAATAGTAAGTCATTGCAACCCTTTTCATAATAAATTCATTCGAGCAATTTCCAATCAGCCAATAATCTAACACTTAATACCTTATTTGAAAATGAGAAGTAAACTCATGTTGAATATGTATAATGCATGCGCAATCCAGTTTCTTATTTAATGAAGCTGTACTTCAGCAGGCCCTGTGTGTGCGGAGTTTGCATGTTCTCCCCGTGCTGCGGGGGTTTCCTCCGGGTACTCCGGTTTCCTCCCCCAGTCCAAACACATGCATGGTAGTCTGATTGGCGTGTCCAAAGTGTCCGTAGTGTGTGAATGGGTGTGAGTGTGTGTGAGTGTGCCCTGCGATGGACTGGCACCCTGTCCAGGGTGTACCCCGCCTTGTGCCCGATGCTCCCTGGGATAGGCTCCAGGTTCCCCATGACCCTGAAAAGGATAAGCGGTATAGAAGATGGATGGATGGATGGATGGATGGATGGATGGATGTACTTCATCATTTTGGGCTTTGTTACAATAAAATAAGTGTCTTTTTTTTTTTTCTGTTTGAATTTCTTCTCCGACTCAAACAAAGTCAGCGTGTTGTACAGTGTCAGTAAGTGTCCTGAGACAATAGGAAATTTCCTTTGACGGTCATAAACGTGCATTTGTATTTCAAAGATGTGAGATTGGTGGGACGGTTAGCAATACTTCGTCTGGAGCATTCAAAGCAAAAAAAAAACTTTTGTACTTCCTTGTAGTTCCTTTACTCTCTACTGCTAACAACACTGTATGACTAACTTGGCTCATCTTACAAAGATTTAATGGCATGACATAACCTCACAGTGTCTGTTTGGAAATGATGTTATACAGGCGTAGAAATATTAATAAGTAGACCCTGAAGCTCCAGTAATATGTTTGGTGTGGACAGGAGAACAGGCTTGTTAGTGCATGTAGTGTGACGTGCAGGCAAACATTACTCAGAACTCACTGAAATGATGAAACAGCGTGCAGAATGTTGAGCAGATGAGATTTGTTTACACAGCTTGTTTAGATGGGGGGGGAGTGGATGCCATTAGAGTAGTGTAAATCTGGCTCCATTATTGTGCTCAAGTGTCAGAACTTCTCAGTCGATTTATATAAGAGAAGTTTTATTTGTTTTTGTTTTTTTTAAATACAGCACATATCATTGCTAAACTGTTATCAGGACACTTTCATGATTGTCATTGTAGTTTATTATTCTTGTCCCGCTGCTCATGACTACCTAAAATGAGCCCTGAAAAATGTCTGTTCTGTTTTTTTGTTTTGTTTTGTTTTTTTTGTATCATTATTTATTTTAAACCAGCATCTCAGTTTTAGTTACATTTGATGTATTTGACTTCTGTTTATAAGACAGAAGTCACTCCAAATGCTGATTTTTAAAAAAAAAAACAAAAAAAAAAAAAAAACCTTCTTACACAGAACAGTTTAACTCTGCACTATTTGTGCAGTCCTATACAAAACTGCGTTTAATTATTCTAGCTAAATTGTAGTGAAGAGATTATATTTCTGGAGCAATTTCAGTAACTGTACACAAGATGACGTTGCATGTCCAGTTTAATACTTCTGCTTTCTTGTAAGTACAGTTCCATTTAAGCGGCTGCGGGTGCTGTGTTAATATCCTTCAGATTTTTTTTTGTGGTGTTCCTAGCAAAGAATAAAGTCTAAACATATTCGGGAAATTGTCGGAACACATGATATGATTGACTAAAAATGAATGAAATGAACAAAAGAAAAAAAAATCTGCTCCCACTCCCACTGATTGGCCACCGTGATTTTGAAGGTTTACCGGATTATGCTAACTGATGCTACAGAACTACTATTAAAACAATTAGCATTGTACAGAAATCATTTTGGTTTTGTCTGTTCCTTTTTTCATTTACTTTTTACAAAGGTAATGATAGAACCCAGGTGCAAAAGAACAATGGTGGAAAATACACACATTTCCAGGGGTAGAGTTAAAAATGACTGAATTAAAAAAACTAACTTACTTAAAGCTAACATATTCTTTTTTAACATGATGTGTCATTTGAATAGGATTCTACTTAATAAAGAATGGGGTATAGTTTTACATGACATGTTTGTTTGTTTCCATTGTAAAAACAAGTGAAACTATAATGTGAAACTATAAGGAAGTGGTAGCTTGGTGGTTAAGGCATTGGGCTGCTGATCTGAAGGTCATGAGTTCAGATTCTAGTACCACCAGGCTGCCATGTTTGGGACTTTGAGCAAGACACATAACTCTCATCTGCTCAGTTGTGTTCTGCTACCATTATAGGTCACTTTGAATAAAAATATTAGTCAAAATTAAAATGCAAAAGAAATCTTAGAGTTAAACTTAGACCTTAGAGAATATTTATGGTAATATTATTCATTTATATGCATTAAAATATATCTTGCACATGCCTTTTGCTGACATGCATGCAAGACATTGTCATTAATATGTCATTTTTTATGTATCATTCATGTGATGCTAAGGGGAATTTGATGTAGTTTCAGTTGGGTGAATGAAATAGGCTGGTTAAAATAAAGTGAAACTGACCAGGTACATTGTGGTACGTACCATGTATTTACACACCTGGAACATTGTGCGCCCCGGTCACCAGTAGTGTCCAGGGTGCATTTTATCATTTGCTCGTGAGGCATGCGACATCTTTGGAAATTCCTGTAATATGTTATAGGAAACATAGCCCTAGAATGCCACTTGAGATTTGCGCACTAGAAGAAATATAAGTGGCTGTTAAAAACTGTAATGTCACTTTTAGAATTATGTATCACTGTAGCAACCTTCTAATTAAATATGAAAAATGAGCAAAGTGTGTTCATAGGGTGGTACATGCATGTCATAGGGTGGTGCATATATTAGGGTGGTACATGCATTTCATTGGGTGTTGCATGTATTTCATTGGGTGGTACATGTATTTCATAGGGTGGTGCATATATTAGGGTGGTACATGCATTTCATAGGGTGGTGCATGTATTTCATAGGGAGGTACATGTATTTCATAGGGTGGTGCATGTATTTCATTGGGAGGTACATGTATTTCATAGGGTGGTGCATGTATTTCATAGGGAGGTACATGTATTTCATAGGGTGGTGCATGTATTTCATTGGGTGGTACATGCATTTCATAGTGTGGTACATGGATTTCATAGGGTGTTGCATGTATTTCATAGGGTGGTGCATATATTAGGGTGGTACATGCATTTCATAGGGTGTTGCATATATCAGGGTGTTGCATGTATTTCATTAGGTGGTACATGCATTTCCTAGTGTGGTACACGCATTTCATCGGGTGTTGCATGTATTTCATAGGGTGGTGCATGTATTAGGTTGGTACATGCATTTCATAGGGTGTTGCATGTATTTCATAGGGAGGTACATGCATTTCATAGGGTGGTGCATATATTAGGGTGGTACATGCATTTCATAGCATGTTGCATTTATTTCATAGGGTGTTGCATGTATTTCATAGGGTGTTGCATGTATTTCATAGGGTGGTACATGTATTTCATAGGGTGTTGCATTTATTTCATAGGGTGTTTATTTTAAAGGGTAGGACATGTATTTCATAGGGTGTTTATTTTAAAGGGTAGGACATGTATTTCATAGGGTGTTGCATACATTTTGCAGTGTGTTACTCTTGTTCTTGTCTCAGTTTAATCTGATATTGTTCCTTCTTACATGTTAAAATCTATTAATTGATGTTACTTATTTGAAAAGCATTATGACAAGAATAGGTATTATTATATGTAACATATTGTTTCTCTTTATTTATTTATGGGTTTTTTTTTAAACTTTTTTTTTTTACTTTACCTGCAGCAGTGCCACTGTGATCATCTGTAGTTTCTTCTGATAGCTGTTGTGCCACTGAGGCTCTGTGTTGTAAAACACGGGCCTTATCTATGCCCCTGTATAACTTATGGACGTAAGTGACTTTGTGGACAGATGGGCTTTTGGCACTCAGCATTCTTATTTTTTGAGCTCAGTGAATTGTGATGCCGGGGGCAGAATGGCTAGAGCAATGCATTCATCAGGAAATGACTTTTCTGATGGACAGATCACTTTTGTTGCTGTGTCCTGATTGAAGGTGCATCTGCCCCTTTCAGTACAAGAACGCTTTGCGTACTTGACTATATCTGAGCAATGGACGCGTCTCCAAATCTATAGAAGGGAAGATTGGTGTTTGTACTGTCATACAAAACAATGGCACGCAATCTGGTGCCAAGGGCTTGAATAGACGTTGCCTCCTCCTTATCACAGGACAGGAGCTATTCAGCTTTAATAGGCTCTTGATGTGTAGACAATGAAATATCAGCTCAGCGTATTCGCAGTTTCCCTCCTCAAACTGCATATCGTCCTTTACTGTCAACCACTTGCAAAAACTCCAACAAATCAGAGCAGGGCTGCAGTATAGGTTGATCCTCCTGTCTTTCCTCCTCCTTCTCCTGACTCCTTCTGAGGTAGTTTGCCACGAAACATCCTGTCTCACTCACAAAACAGATTGAATTCCATTATGAATTCCCAAGGAATGTTTTTAATTATATTTACATTTTAGTTTAATCAAATACAGAATTAAATAAGATCTGTTGTTTTACAATGCAACATCCTGTGCCTCTTTAATTAAAAAAACAAAACATTTGTCCAAGCTGTGTTCTCAAGGCTGTGTCTCTGCTGGACATTGCATAAGGAACATATTGAGACTGTGTCTCTGCTGGACATTACGTAAGGAATTCTAGACTTTTCTAACACTCACATCTCTGTGAGGCTTAGCGTCATGCTGCCTTCAGGAAACAGATGTGGCGGAGAAAAGGGGAAGTCAAACACACTGTCTGTTTTGCTTTGCAATACAGTGCACCGAGCCTGGGTCAGGCAGTCACTGTGGTGAAGGCACAATTGGAGGACAAGGGGCACCAAATGCTAAACACGTCCACTGCTGCGTTTCCTTAAAAAAAAATCCAGCTTCCCTGCGCCAAAAGGCCCCATTGAGCCTCAGACTTTGGATTCTGTTTGAAGAAACCACTCAAGCTGAAAATTTCGTTTTTCTGTTTTGCTTCCTTTCTCCTTTTATATATGGAGGTGGTCTGAAGTTAAAGAAAAATACCAACAGCAAGGCCAACCGCAACTACAAAAATGGGATGCTGTTTTGTGCTTTGGTCAATCCATGAGTCTTCACAGCGTTTCTCCGTCGCGCATTTGGACTATAATTTCTTTTAACAGTCCAATTGCAAGCCTTCAGCGGCTTTTCACCCCATATTTAGGTCATTTTTTGTGCTTGAATCCAACCTGCTCCCTTGGTTGCCTTGCTGAATAGGAGATACAGGCATGGGATAAAGGGGGGTTCACAATTCTCAGGGGTCTTTCCCCACAGCCAGCCCCTCTTTGCTATTATTTATCACTTTGAAGCGATCCACGTCAAAGGATCTCCAACACAGTTTCAAGTTCTCACTGTTGATTCTGAAAAAAAAAAAAAAAAAGCAAAAAATTATCAGAACAATAATTTATTTCGTGCTCTTTTTGGTCACCATGTCTTTTTTTTTTTTTTTTTTTTTTTCCTTCACTCATATTTTAAAGTAACTTCTCTCTGGAATGTTTTTCTTTTTGTGAGTTGCGAAAAACAGCCTTGACCCTTCAGAAGCCCTTTTAAACTGACCTCCCTTTGAAACTTGTTTGCTCTTAGCATGTGGCCAGATATGTCACAGTGTTGCTTTTCAAACATTGTAACACATGGGCTTTCCTTCTGCTCTTTTATTTGGCGGTATTTATAAGATTCACACTCCCCTCCCCTCCTTCCCCCCGTAAAATCCTTTCTTAAGCTTGAGAGTACAAGTGCGGCCTTTCCGAACTTTCCTTGCTGAATCCACATAAGATGACACGACCGTCTAATCAACCTCCCATTCGTCTATGCTGATGGTCCCATATGTTTGTTAAAAATATGAAAGCTTTTTTTCCACTTCGATTTGTGTCCTAGCCTCTCTGCTGAGCCCCATTCTCCCCAGAGGCGAGCTACTCACTATTTATACAGCAGTAGCAGCTGGGGCCCTTCCAGGAGGGGGAAATTATCGAGGAAACTTCAGATTAACCCAGCCGTTGTAAATGGTTCCCGAACACTGCTGAACCTGTCTCATATCATGTACTTAGATTATTCTACACACACAAGCTAAAGGAATGGCACAGGAAGTTGATTACAACTACAAGTTCATATATTTGGCCCTTCTGTTGCCACAGAGTGGGGTATGGTTTATAATTGGCCATGAGTGTGCTCAGTTCAAGCAGGATTAAAATACTCCAAAGACTCCACTATTTGCAACTTGAGCACCTGCGTCTTTTTATGCTTGGGAACCTGAATTGAAAAACTTAAAAAGGAGGATAACACTTTTAGAAGCCTCACACAGCATCCCATGCTCCGTATTGGTGAATAATTCAGTGTGAGTAGCAGTGATCTTGATCACACTAATAGGAATATATTCACTAGAAAGATTACAAAACATCGTCAGGGCAGATGGATTAACGGAGCATCTAATACTTTACTAAAAGTAAAAGTAAAAGCAACTTGCAGAATATTTTGTGTGGAAATCTCCTTGAATTCATGAAATTGCAACTGCACAAATTTTTTCGCAGTCGTGTTTGTTGGTAAATGAGACCTTTTAGCTGTACCCATGATCGACGCACTTGTGAGGATGTCACTTGACTCGCCTTGGCCCAAATCTATGGAAAATCTGCCGTAATTTATATTTTTTTAAAAATTGCAAGCTCATCCGAATAGTGTGGCGTTTGCTTGATTTCGGGTTCATTTCTGCGATCACGAAATCCTGGAGGTACTGACCTTCTAACAGCGTTTCTGAACTAGCCCATCATTATCTCAATTAAAAATTTATAAATTTATCCCTTATGAGACGCCGAAAACTCAGGGAAAACTCACTGAGACGACATGAGGAAGAAACCTTGAGAAGACCCAGACTCAGAAGGGAACCCGTCCTCATCTGGGTGACACGACACTGTAAAACCGGATACGTTCATTTAACACAAAAAATTGGAGGAAACTAATACCTCAAAGAAGTTCTTTAAGCCAAATACACTTAAATATAACAAAAAATTATTTCAAATTACAAAGTTACAGTTCAATTTTTTGTTATATTTAAGTGTATTTGGCTTAAAAGAAATTTTGAAGTAATTAGTTTCCTCCAGTTTTTTGAGTTAAATGATCTGATCCGGTTTTACAGTGTAGATAGTGTGATTATAAATCATTTCTCTCGTATAATTACATATTATATAGTCACTGTTGTCACTGGGGTAATTTGTTGTCACTTAATTAAGGATAATTTCTCACAAACCTGTTGAAACACGAATAATTGGATCTGACAGTAAAGCATTAAAGACTGGAAGATATTTTATATTGTACAGTTTCAGTGTTGGGCAATTTTGGAGTTTGTGCTTTGGGAACATTGTGTATCGTGTGCATTATAATGAGTCTTCAAAAAGTCTTAATTCAAAGCTAAATTCGATTCAGTGGTATGTTTGAGTGTTTGTGTTTCTAGTTCTGCGTACTACCAGACAGTTTGTCACCAGCATAGCGTGTTATGTAGGCCAGTCAGTGTTCCAGCCTCATTGTTGTCCTGTGCAGTGGGCTGATAATCGTGCAGGATTGCTTTATGCCGTGGTCCCCTGCATTGAGTGTGTTCGTTTTTATGTGTCTGTCGGACATGCCACTTGAGATTGCAAAACGAGAGAGGGCGGCGGAAAGAGGTGGTGCATCAAAGTTCAAAAAAGTGACATTTTTAGTCAGCAGTAGTATTTTAGTGCTCACTGAGGCTCTCTTGTTCGGCTTGTCAATAGCACAGACGTGTCTCGAATAGGAAATACCTGGTTAAGCAGAGATGCTTGAAACTGCACTTCCTCTCTGGCAAATTTAGTGGCCGCTTGTCCTTTCCTCTGGTTTTCCAGTCCAGTTCGAACAGATTCTCAATTCACTCTTATGTGTCCCTTATCTTTTGTTTTCTCTTTTGTCATGAATCTTTGTGAAGGTGTTTGTGTGTGTGTGTGTGTGTGTGTGTGTGTGTGTGTGTGTGTGTCAAAGAAATGAAGAGCTAACTTTAACTATGACGTGAGGGTTATGAATTCATGTGTGAATAACGACCACGTTAAGTACATGTCAGTGCTCGTTTGTTAGTTAATGTATTAATGAACACGTAAACTAAAGCAAGCATGCTCTATCAGAGAGAATATGAATTTGAATATTATAAGAAAGAATACGTGCATTAATTAAATTAAATTAAACGTGCATCATTCGAAATTGTTTATATAATTTATATACAAACTAATCATTGATATTTTTTATGTTTTACCATATGCAGCTACGTACGCGAACATCATCGGATAGCGCTGGATTACTCTCATAATTTACATACTGATCCACAGCGACATCTACGACTACAACACTGGAAAATAATCTTAGACAACACTGGTTTGAAATGTTAATAGATAATAGCGTCTGATAAATTAATAAATGTTACTGTATTAATTTCACCCTTGTGGGAAGAGGAACAGTGGCCCGGGCTCAGGCCCGAGCCACCCAGAACACTTACTAGTACTACAGTGGGATTTAAAGAGACATGGACTCAAAACAGGTTGAGATGAAATTATTGGTGTTTATTATTAGTGCGTCTTTCAGCGTTCGATAAAGACGATCAGTGTAAATTATGAAAGTAGCCTAATCCAGCGCCATCCAATGATGCTGCATACGGCAAATTATATAAACACGTAGAAATGATGCACGTCTAATTCATATTCTTTCTTATAGAGCATGTTTGGGTTAGTTTACCCCTACGTGTTCATTAATAACATGTACTTAAGGTGGTCGTTATTCACACATGAATTCATAAGACTCACGTCGTAGTTAAGGTGAGCTCTTCATTAGTTTGTGATTAGAACATGCCTTAACTCGTCATTAGTTCATATTTAAGTAGGTATTAATTCAGGTAAATTAGTGCATGATTATTCATGTACCCTTCTTGTAAAATGTTACCCAGCTCTCATTGAAAAAGCAACTTCCACTTTCTGTGGAATCAGGAGAGGCTACGGAAATGAAAAAACAAGCATGCAGGCACACACAGTACAATCTCTCTCTCTTTCTCTCTCTCTCTCTCTCATTTCATATTTTGAAGGTAGATAATGCAGGAATTTAAAACATTAGCTAACAGCTGAATGAGAAATAAGCACCCCATGCTTCAGACATGTCCCCCATTCTTTTTGAGTCGCTCCATCAGGATTGCGGTTTATTGAGTTTTGGTCAATCCAACCACTCAGAAATGCGTCTGCTCCATGGTTAATTCCCTTCTAATGTCTCGCTTTTCTAATTCCTGAATACTTCTGGGATATTTTCAGGTCTTTTGTGCTGTTTTTGAGTTGACGTTTGGGAGGAAATATTGCTGAGACCTGGCAACCCTGCACATTACCTTTCTTGGCCTGAGAGTTAATGTTTACTAATGTTCATTTTATCGTATTCTAATGCACAGTTTTTGTATTAGAATGTGTCATTATTAAGTTTCAGTTTAAAACAGATACCTAAGGCACATATTCAGGCAATGGGTATTTATGTTGTGTTGAAAATGCTCTCAAATTACCACCTGAGGACCTTCGACCCCCTTTGCTATAAACATGCTGTTGGTTTGGAGATTGTATCCAGTGCCTCATGCTAGATATTTGGGCATTACATCTTGGCAGTACAGGACTATTTATGTATCAGGCAAAGCCTAGTTGTGGAGATTATTCTTGAGGATGAACAGGTACTTTGCTAATCACAGTAAATGTGATTAGAGCAAAACTAAGGAGAAGCCATTTTGCTGAAAATTCTTACAGGAAATGAAGTATAAACTTTATTCAACTCACTGTAGCTTCTGAGGACATTAAGTTGGTAGTTCTATGCTACTTGCTGAATCCACACTCCAAAACTTATATTGCAATAAAAATCAACAAAAACATAACAGCATAAGAACTAAAAGCAGCTTTTCTCTTTCAGAGAGACCTTTGGAGAGTAATAAAGGTCCTGTTGAATGTTCACTGCTAATTTGGACTTAGTCAACAGTTTGACATCTGTGTTCCCTAATGAGCACTAAGTACCTGATATAACCATCTAATTATCAGATGCTAATTGCAACCCAACACATGCTTGTTTTGGGAAGCCTCTTTGAGGTTAGACTTAGTATGCTTTGCCTTTTTTGTTCTTCCTTCCTTGTTCTCATAGCATTCCATTCTGCTGAGTTGTCAAAATAGCCAGTCTTCATATCCTCATTAGAAGAGCGCTATTGTACGGCAGGCGGCAAGACGCCGTGCTGCATTTTGACTAATAGGAGTTGGCTGCAGCCCCTGGAGACTCTAATGACCGCCGGTGTCAAACGCTTTCCCTGCCAGGCTCATGGCTCAGATGCAGCACGCTGCCTGGAGCAGTGTGTCTGTCTGTCTGTCTGTCTGTCTGTCTGTGTGCATATGTACATGGAACAAAATGAATCACAAACACTCTTTCACTGTAGTCGTGTCCATGCTTGAGACACAATAGCTGGACAGGATATGCAGGATATGAGCTTGAGTACACCTTGTTGGTCTTCCAGCACTTCATCACTTAGGATAGAGCTAAAAACTGACTTTTATCAGTAATTAGAAAATGAAATTACAATAAATCAGAGCTACTGATACTATTCCAGTATTTGATTTATCTTGTCAGTTTATCTTGTTTCCAGCCGGTTCTCAGACAATGCAGTAGAATTCACTCCCTCACTTACCATTTTTTTATTTATTTAAATAAAACTTTATTTATTCTACTTAATCCATGATTTGTGCACAGCCAACCATTCTTTCAAGTTTGCCAATAAGCAAATAGGTAAAGACCAGGCCTTTTGGAATAATGTGTTCTGGACAGATGAATCAAAGATAGAGTTGTTTGGCCACAGTAACAGCAGACATGTTTGGCGCAGACCAAAGACAGCTTTTCATTAGAAGCACCTCATACCAACTGTGAAGCACGGTGGTGGAAATGTTATGGTTTGGGGTTGCTTCACTGCCTCAGAGACTGGACAGCTTGCATCCATTGATTCAACTATGAATTCTGCATCACATCAAAGAATGCTTGAAGATAATGTGAGGCCATCTGTCCGAAAGTTGAAGTTGGACCAAAAGTGGATCTTTCAACAAGATAATGATCCTAAACACACGAGCAAATCCAACAAGGAATGTCTCAAAAAGAAGAAATGGAGTGTTATGGAACGGCCTAGTCAAAGCCAGGATTTGAACCTGATTGAAATGCTGTGGGGGGATGTTGTTTAAACAGGCAGTACATGCAAGAAAACCCTCAAACATCTTGCAACAGAAAGAATATTGCATGGAAGAGTTAAAAAAAAAAAAAAAAAAAATCCAGAAAGCCGAAGTCAGAGACCAGTGGACAATTATACAAAATGCTTAGAAGAAGTTATTTCTGCTAAAGGGGGCAATACTAGCTTCTGAGTCCAAGAGTGTACTTTTATACCAGAGTGCTGTTGAATTCTCAGAAAGTGTGCGTTCATTTTCTATAATAGGACAACTCTGACAATAGTTCCAGCCGTAACTAGCATAAATGATTTGTATTTGTATTTGGACGTGTACGGCAGATAATTCCACAAAACATTAAATGTAACTACAAACAGTTAAAAAAGTGCAATCTGTTGTTCAGTAATAAATAAAACAAATGTAATCGTTTTCAAATCACTCATGTCATGGACAAATCACCTCATTACATGGACAACAATAATCCGATATGAACCCGATTAAGACGATACTCTGATTAAGAAACTAGCATGTAAACAGCGATTATTGATGATCCTTAATCCGACTAGAGTCATACTCGAAGTAAACACAGATGGAATTAAGACGTGTGGAGTATTCGTTGTTTTAGTCGCATTATCGACGTGTATTACAGACATGTACACACCTTAATCACATTATTAATGTCGTGTGAGAGTTTTCACCGCATTGTGCGACAGGACACGTACACACACGGCAGCGCTCAACTGTTTAACGGCAAACAAGAGAGTACAGCTGCGTCCCAAACCGCGGACGTACCTACTACAGTATATAGTAGGTGTAATGTGTTTCGGCCACTAAATAGTAGGTAAGTCCGCAGTTTGGGACGCGGCCCACGGCTTCAAGCAGTCGTCTATTTGCACGTACGGCACGACAGATAATTAACCGTACTAGAAGTTTTAATAAAATTAAAAATGAAACGCACAAAACTGTATGCGGTCCCATAACGAAGACCAACCGTACGTCGATACGTGAAATTCTGGAGGGACGTCGGACGGCGTGGCGCGGGGACGTAATGACGTGTGACGTTAATCCATCTATGTTCTAGAACATGTAAAACCTGAACATGAAAGGAGTATTCTAAAAGCCACTCATGTAAACACCTTAATCAGAATATTGTCTTATTCAGAATAAGGTCAGTAATTAGATTAGTGCAGTCCGTGTAAACGTAGTCAGTGTGGTAGAAGCACAATAATACACTTTGAACCATGCTGTTATTCCTTAATTAAAGTCCACATGAAATCAATATTGAAGTTTTGTGGCTTTAAATATGAATATATTACCTTAAGGTTATCTATAAGCTAGTGTGCTCCAAAACAAGGGAAAAAAAAAAAAAAGCATTTAAAATGTAAAATTTACACCACCGATACAGACAAACAATTGTGATGACATCATTCTGCACTTCAGCTTCGCATCAGGTTTTCTGTCCAAACATACTGTATACTCTCTAGAATCTGAAGTGCCCCACCGCAACATTCTAAAAATAAATAGTACCAACTGTCAATTATGGCTTAACCAGGGCTATGAGGTAAGCTAAACGCTATTGGCTATTTAAAAAGCGGGAGGGGTTACTTGGTATGTCCCGCCCTGACTCCCTGTTTCAGTAGAAATTACGTCAACACATTTCAAGGCACTTCATGGGGACTTTAACACCTATCTCTCTTGTGAACAGTATTTGATAATGTGGGTGAGGCTAAATAAAAATTAGAAGATTAACTTGCTCCTCTGAACTGCAGTTTATTAGCTATTGCTTATCATATTATAATGTATTATTATTTTACAGACCTCTGTACTTTTTATTAGCCTCCGCCTTGTTCATAAGCCCATACAGATGGGGCGAAGAGACTTAAATGGGGACACATATCATCATAACAGTGCATTTGTACTATAACTGGCTAGCTAGATGTGTGTTGTGCACTCTGTCCTTCAAACAGGGTTCAGCTTCATAGGCCAAGTTTATTAGCTTAGACATCAATGTAGGCTATTATTGCGTAATTACGTTTCACATGATCTAAATCTATTTAACTAATTGTTAATTATTCATTCTGGCTCCAGTTCAAAAGTTGGTTAAGCCTGATTTGCTAGTTATCAATGTTTTTTTAACTAGCTGAGTGGGTGTGGCTGAGGGGTCATAGAACATGTTACTCCATTGTCTTGCTATCTTCTAGGTACTTCATGTGAACGTCTTCTCCCAAGACCTGTCTACCTGTAAAAAATAAATAAATAAATAAATAAATAAATAAAGGTCAGAAGCAAAAACTGATTTCAGAACCTAAAAGGAAATGCACTGGCAAAATGCATATAAGAAAAAAAACACACACACACACACACACACACACACACACACACACAAAAAAAAAACATAATTAATGCAAGAAAATGTTTCACTTCTCCTTACTATTTGTATTTAGATTTTGATCCTTGGCATAAATATGACTTAATGCATGTCTCACCGATCTCACCAAGTACAATACGAATCGTATATAAGCTTCTGCTACATCAGTTAGAATCGATTTGTTTACCATCTTGTAGTGTTGGAAAAAGACTCAGATGTTTGACTTTTGTTAACAGGCTCTGTAGGTGACGAGTGATTAGATTTGGCTTATGCTGTCAGTGTTTAACCCAGGGATTTTTAGTGCAGTTCAGGTGAGGGTTGTGTGCAAGTCACTCGACAACCCATTTCTATAAGGACCTCAGTTTGTTCATGGGGTCATTACTGCAACAAGACCAAACCACTGCCACAGTCGAATTGTCTAGAAACCTAGTGCGTGCTGTAGTTTTGAAAAAAGCAGCTCCGGGAAGTGATTCCTCCTTCGCTAGTTGGTTAAATGGTGAAATGCTAGGGGTGTAACGATACACAAAATTCAAATTCAATACGATACAGTGGTGTGTTGACATTTTTGGTACAGCAAATATAAGCATAATCTGCGTAGGTCGTTGTTTTCATTAGACTAGTCATGAATGACTCTCAAGTGCAGGGCTTTTTATTTCCCATTGTTACAGTCTTGAATCTTGTATTCTCCGCTATACTGTGTGGAGGCTTTTATCTGCAGCTACGAACTTCCCAGTTACTGCTGTGATTTTTCTTTCTTTCTTGAATCGGTGAGGAAATACTGACTGAATGCAGCAGAGACATGCGTGTGTGTGTGTGTGTGTGTGTGTGTGTGTGTGTGTGTGTGTGTGTGTGTGCTTTGTGTTTTTGTCTAGTTTTACTGACTCATAAATAAAGATGACATGGGTGCAGATGCGGGACTGTGCCGGTGTGCAGTACGGTCCACTTATTTTCAAATCCATATAATTTACTCCACCACTCACTGGCCATCAGCATCGTGACTTACCAGGAAGTCAAAGTGCTCCCATAGACAAGACTTAAAGATTTGCTGACCGAAGCCATCGCTGCTTTTCCCAAGCTACTATGCTAGCTTATTGGCTTGTGAAAACAGTGCGCTTAGGAGAAGTGTGTTTTTTTTAAATCTCCTGTAGCCTTTCCTGATTCAAGATAAAGAGGAAACTACTTTATCAGAGGAGGGAGCATGGACTTGATTCTTGAGTCTTGAAGTTTCAATATAACTATTAAATATATACGTATTATGAGTGATACCTTATGTCGAGTAGCTTACTTTATTATGTTGAATATATTGTTTATACGGAGACTCAAATCGAACAATTTAATACTATACGCCGTATTGTTAAACCCTTAGGAAATGCAGTCCATCTAGTTCCAGACTATGCTGCTGCATTGCCCCAGAGTTTGGAGCTGTTAAAACTCATTTTTCCTGCCACTTTGTTGGGATTTATTGATGATTCTGTGTTGAAAAACCCCCCACAAAGCAAGTGCTGTTACAGTCAGTTCTGAGATCACGTGCATCACTGAGATCCTGTTTTAATATTGCGGTCTCCTATTTCAATAGGAGTCAGTTTGAAATCTGTGGCATCAATCCTCTCATCATATTAACTTGAGGCCTGTTTATTGAACACCCTGCTACCATTGTGTACCTTCACTAAATGCTCATTAGGCTGATGGCCAATTGCTTGTCAACTTCTGACACCACTAACAGGATACTCGGTTGAGGCCACCGCCAAGAGCATCAACTGAAAGCTTTCTTTTGTGTGAAGATCTCGGCTTCGCTACAATCTTTTTCCCATGCATTGTGATGCAGTTATCGTCCTTCCGGCAAGTGGCACCTTCCTGCAATGGATCTATGGACTAGTTGTGGCCCACAACAATGAAGAGTAGGAAATCTGTTGCCCTTTAGAGAAAAAGCAGATGAATTACAGGGAGTATGGTGCAGTGTAGAAGGAGGACAGTGTCGGACCCTCCCCTGGCCTCTAGCAGGATGTTACTGAGGACTTGGCAATGTTGAGGGACAAGGATTTGAGAGTCAAGTATCTATGAATGGGAAGCGTTGGTGGTCTGGGTTCAGCTCCTCAGAAAACAAGTAGAAGAAACTGTGAAACGGAATCCTGTGGATGCGCATGGTCCTCTCGTCCTTTCATCTAGCAAACTCCAGGCAGCTAAGCTAGCAGTTTCCTGATACTCAGTATGCACCCAAAGTGCTTGGAATGACAACGAATCTATTCATGGCAAAAGTAGAGGCGAGGGCTGTGGATCTGCTCAGCTCCCCCCTACAAGTGTAGACGAGGACGGGGGGGGGGGCACTTTCTCCAATGTATAATAGAGCAGAAAAGGGATTGCAAAGAAGGAAAGGAGGTAAAGCAAGGGAATGGATGAGGGAGAGAATGCGAGAGAGGGAGTGTGGGTTGCAGGAGGGTGGGAGAGAGAAAACGCTTCCACGCCGAATGATTGAGAGAGGCGGAGAGGAAGCAGAACTCCCTCAAATGAAATGAGGTGAAAATAATTCAGGCATTAATCAAGCCTAGCCGAAAAGGAGGGTCCCCGCCCCCCTTCTCGTGCACGCGCCCTCTGTGAAAGCGAATGGAAAGGTGAATGAAGAGCTCGAGATTGGAACCTAGAGAAACTGCAGGTGCTGGTGAACCATGTCGGAGTCCAGCAACACCGTGGCGTGTCAGGCCGATCAGGTTAGTCATTTTTCTTACTGTGTCTTTGGTAGAAGTGCCCTAACACTGTAATAACCAACAGTTTCATCTTTTCGTTTTTTTTTTTTTTTTTTTAAAGCAAAAGTTTGATACCTTAGCTGTAATTCAGAAATCATTAAGGTGGCAATTTTTCTTGTGAAAAATTCAATAAGTGCACAAGAGTACATTATCCCAAGCATCAAAGCGACGATTGTCTGAAGCTGCCCGGACGACGGCGCAGGGTCCTGAAAGAATTGAATTAATCAAGGCCAAGCATTGTTTGCACCGCCTTATTTTTCAGCCATCATTCAGGGGGCCTGTGACGACTCAATAGTCCATATACCACGTGAGAAGGGAGCTGCAGCTCCTTAAAAAACAAACCACGTGTGGGCCGACTGAAAAGTTTTTATAACTAATTGCAGTGGGAAGTTCGGGCTGCACTAGCAGAAGGGCTGTGTGATAGAGTTTCTAAGGAAGTGGGCAGGAGAACTGTGTGACTGAATGACAGAGGGAAGGAGGAAAGTGTCCAGGCTTTTTTTTTTTTGTAGGGAGGCTGACTTATATTTATGCCCTTCTTTCTTCCTCTGCTTCCCTTTTACCCGCTAGGGCACTTATCACTTAAACAATCCCCAGGAAGATTTGCTCGGAAAAAAGAGCCAAAGATATCCGTTAAGCCACTTTGTACCTCTCAGATTTACGTGGCGTGTTTATCACTCCGTCCACTGAGCCACTTGTTATGAGCGAGGAGATGTAACAACACCGTAAATCAAATATGAGTGGACGACAGATTGCTTTGCTTTTCTTCTGAAGATTCACTGTAATTGTGTTGAAATAGTGTTGCTGATTGTGTAAGTGCAGATATATCTATATATATATGTGTGTGTGTGTGTGTGTGTGTATGTAGAACTATTTTTATATTTGAAATATGTTAAAGCATAATTATATATTATCCACATATTACTGCAGTGGCATGGCTATGTTCTTTTGTTTCACTGTACAAGTATCAACGGATATAATGTCGTTGCTGGTGGAGGAACTGTCTCATTATTTTGATCATTGTCTCCACACTCAGTGTAGGAAAGCTGATTTAGTTGGCCAGCTGTAGAGACTGATTATATGTGACATATGTGCAGAACTGCATCCACACAAAAGCAGGAGCCCCAGGAAGATTTGTCGGAAATAAAAAGTGAAGAGGCGCAGTTAAGCCGCTGTGCCTCTCGGATGTACAGTATATGCAGCGTGTTTGCTACTACCTCTACGGAGTTCACTCGCAAAGCAGGTGGAAATGGAACAACACTATCCATTTTTTATTTTTTTTTTAAACATGATCAATCAAAAATTTTAAATCTACTATTTTAAAATATACTAAAAGCGCTGAAGGGTAAAAGTATGTCAGATGTGCCTGCTCTTCTAGATGGATATGTGTGTAATAGGCTTGCGCGATATTGATTTTTTTTTTTTCCCTGTTTCACATTTTACCAATTAATGAATTATCAATGAGTTTATTGTCCAAAAATGATACGCTGAAAAAGCACTTTGAGCATTTACACCAACTAAATGAGCATTTACACCATTTCAGGTTTAAGGAGAGTAAGTGAGGGCGGGCATAATAATAATACCCGCTGTGCAGTTGGGAACTGCTTGCTGACGGTGGCAATTGCTGGATGGTGTATTTTTTTTAGATTATTATTATTATTTTTTTTTTAAAAAGGAAAAAATAGCATAAATGCATTTTTGATACAATCCGTTTTACAAATTGGTTGTATAATGTCCACATGGCTGTGATGATCAGCACAGGAACAAAATAACCCAGCACATTTAATCATTTTATAATTATCATCACAAGTAATTTCATTTGTAAAGTGTTAGAAAAGGTTTCATTTTTTTTAGGTAAAAAAAAAAAGGGGGGGGGGGGCTTTTTTTTTTTTTTTTTTAAACATTTCTGTCCAAAATAGTATACTTGTCTGAGTTTTTTTTCTTTTTTTCTTCACATTAACGAAGTCAAAATATTCTCAATCTACCATGACAGAAAGCACATGATATAGGCGGGGAAGGGGCGGGGCTTCCTAGTGGTGTCCGTTAATATTGGAGAGTTCTATACACCTGCACAAATCATTCCAGATTAAAATGTGTATTGACAAGAAAAAGAGTTGTTAATCGTACCACTCTACTACAATGTTGAATTGGGGATGCTCCTGAGCAAATTATGTAAAGGTTGTCAGGTCTGGAAATATAATTTAATCAGAATAAATGTCACTGGACATTGTGGCAGTGTACTTTTGACTAGTGAGGTTTCAATTGTTATAACTTCATCTCTATAAAATATTAATCCTGCTTCTCGAATTGCTTTTTGATTGTCCATGTCAGGCTTCAGTTTCTTCTGCCTGTACCTTCAACACATTCTTATGTAACTGCTAAAGGGTTCACTTAGGTAAACCGTATGCTTCAGTAATAATTGCACTAATAAGAACTTGTAAGAATCATTTTTCTGGCTCTGACAGAGAGCCGCATGCTTTCACAGCATGGACAAATTATTTTGCAGAGGTATGCAGTGGACTGACATCCAGTTCAGGGTGTATTCACATCTTGCTTAACCTCAAACCTGACCAGAATAAAGCCATGACATAAAATACTTAAATAGCGTGACATGTGGTGAATGCTATTACATTGGAATTTAGAAATAATAATAAGGCTTGTCCTGGATTTCTACCTTATCACTGATTTTTATTAGTAGAGCAGAAGTTGAATGCTCACTGTTTGTATGTGGTCGTATGGTTGTTCAATACATGGATGTCATTCACAACACAAGGACATTACATCAGAGAGGCAGGCAGGGCATGAATGCGAGAAAGCAAGCAGACACGGGGACAGACATATGGTTGCTTGGAGGCAGCAGCCGCTCCGATTCCGCCTCTCGTCTCACACTGACTATCCTCTAAGGCATACAGCTGCCAGTCTGTAGTGCACATGTTCTACTAAGCACTCTCTCTCTCTCTCTCTCTCTGTCTATTACTTTTCCCTCATCTTTTTGAGGCTTTTCTATGTGTTGTTTTCTGTGTCGTAACAGTCGGTATCCTAGTCAGTATAATTGCATTTCCTTGCATCCAATCGTGTGACAGCAGCACAATGCATAAAATCATGCAGATACAGGTCAAGAGCTAATCGGGTAATGTAAACACAGACAAACAAACACAAAACAGACCCCAAAGGACATCAAGTGAGTTCTGCACGTAGAACTTGCTGATGAGAGAGGTCAGAGAAGAATGGCAATAGAGAAAGAAGATGGTTGGTATAAGTCATCAAATTCATTTTGACAGGTCTAGGTCAAAGGTCATCATCAATCATAATATTTCAACAGGTGTATGTTATTGTTTAATGATCATAGGAGATCAAACATGAAGGCACCATTTACACGCACTCGCACATACAGTGCTTCTAACAAAATTAGCATATTAAAAAGTAATTTTTTTCCCGTAATTTAATTCAATTCAATTCAATTTTATTTGTATAGCGCTTTTTACAATAGACATTGTCTCAAAGCAGCTTTACAGAAATATCAACATGACAGAAATATCAACATTATAAGTTGCATTTTCAGTTGAATTTGGGGAAACCACTTGAAGCATTCATTGCGTCAAACTATTTCAATTGCTTTTGTTTGATTTGTTCGTTGCAAACAGCTGAAAGTCTGTACGTGTTGACAATAAACCTGATTTGCAATGTGGGTTGAATCATTTTGATTGCAACTGTACATTCATATAACCCCCAAGTTTCGGAAACTCTCTATAAAGGATAACACACCCAGAAGTTTTGCATTCTGGACGTCTGGTGAGATGTATCGTCTCCAAAAATCTAGCAAAAGGTTAAAGAACTTCCAAGTTCTCCTTGGAAAAAACGTGGACTTCTCAGCAGGTAAGATCTATTTTTAAAATGGTCAAATCACTACATTTGAATTGTATTTGAATGCTTGTCATTTAAATTTTTATATGAACCTATACATTTTTGTGAAATATTCAGAACTTTTCCAATTTTAACAGAGATGTTCCGTCTACTTATCCGGTCATTTATATATTCTGGTATCTGGCATCTTCCAAATGCCATAAATGTAAATGTACCCAAATGTAGTTTGGGGCCTGGATCACATGTGGGAGCACTGATCTACTTACTGTAGTACAGATATTTTTCTAATCCGTCTGCTTGACAAAGATTACCAATGGAAAAAATGTTCCACCAAATTACTTGACCCAACAGTAATCATTTGGGTGCCTGTGACAGTCAATAATTAGCTGTCAGCAAATGCTAAAATGTTTTCTTCAAGAAAGTTATCTGTGCTAAGACTTCACATGAGATCATTTAGCAACCATTTTACATAACAGCTCATAACATACATGATACTCAGTGGCACAACAGCAGGAGACTGATATTATGACTGATTTGTGGCTCCTGTTTAGCTCTGAGCTGCAAATGGCAAGAGTGAGATGGTCATCAAGCACTGTTATGATGGAAAAACAAATGCTTTGAGGATATGAAAAGAGATCAGTTCTCTCCTGAAAATATGGGCCAATGCAAATGGAAGGTTTATTTTTTGTCTGAACTTGCAACGTTCAATATCAATAATTTTTTTGGCACATGGTTGATCTTACTTTGTCAATCTCAATTAAACTTCATTGTAGTTTAACACTTTCTTTGACTTAAGATTCCAAAAGGGATAAAGGACATGAATATACCAGCAATGTCAGACACAAATTTACAAAAAGTTGTTGTAACCTGTAGCCTATCACAAACTGATTTCGCATAATGCAAATTTCCAACTGTTTAACACAAATCTGTAACATGGTTTTTTGATCATTCCGTTTCTTGTTCTTTGTTGTACGTTATAAGTATTGGTCGAGATCACGTCAGGTCTCTGAAGCAGGAAACGCTTCTGCAGAGGGTGCAGTGGTGCCGGGGAGAGCTGTCACCCTTGTCGGCAGAAGGGAACTATCCTTTCAACACCCCAGTGGTAGTTGCATGAGGAGCATTCTTCCTGTTTTGGGTGCGTACCTCCAGTCCGACATCACATTAAACCCCCCACCCCCCAGCTTGGAGCCTATTGCCGCCAATCTTCAGGGCGTCTCACTGAATTGATCTCAGGTCTGCTGCAATTTTTTAACAATAAACATGGTTTTTGCTTCTCCCATCCACCGTGTACTTGAATATAATTCTGTCAAGACTTTTTGTTGAATTGAACTGTATTTGAGAAAGTGACCATGCATCCAGTGTTGCTGACACACGACAGTGGCCCAGCGTTGCTCTCGGTATCTAGGGGCCTTGACTGGTGAGTCCTGCATGGACTTTCACCTGGCCACTGCCACCCACACCTTGCATAGTGACACAGTTGGTGCACATTTGTCCTGGAATCTTCCCCTTACTCTGCCAAGGCGAAGCCTGTCATGTGTGGATTGATGCGTTAGACCCAGTGACCTGTTTTCTGGAAAGCCCTCCTTCCTCTGCTCTTGCGCCTGTAGCCTTTGTGGCCCTTTGCTCTTCAGCCAGGTGAACATTTAAATCCATGTCTCATGTTGATATTTCTGTAAAGCTGCTTTGAGACAATGTCTACTGTAAAAAGCGCTATACAAATAAAAAATTTAATTGAATGTCTCAGAGTCAAGCGTGACTGCCTCTGCCAGTGCATTTCCAAGGTCCAGGGGGCTTCCCTCAGCCACATTTCAGACTCTGCAAGGGTGCGTGCACAGGGTGGGTTCTCCACATGGCGGGCCCAGATGGCCAATAGGGGCTTTCTGGTACAAGCAGCGGATAGGGGTTCCAAGGGGAGGGAGCTTGTCACGTTCTGGACTGAGCTGTACATGGGGCAGCCATGGTTGGTTGTCCCCTCTCCAGCCAGTTCCAGGGGTCTCCAGGCTCCTCTTCGGGTCTCCGGCTGTTCTCCAGGATCACTGGAGATTAAAAGTCCATAGTTGCCAGCTGATTCTACCTTTTTTACAGTCCTGGAACAAGCGTATCCGTCCTCTCCCTTTTAGGCTGTTTCTTTATCCAGGCAGCCAGCTCCAGCTCCTGCAGACCTTTTCCTCCATCTCTATGGGCAGGTCCCTGGTTGGCGGGTTGCACAACTCGGCAGGGGCCGGAGAGAGGAGCAGCGGCAGCTCTGGCAAGATCTTCCCAGGCACGGAGCTCTTCCTCGAAGCTCCGCGCTGATGTGTGTCTTGCTGATGGTTCTCAGAGTTTTCTCTCCCACGTTGTTCTCAGCTCCATTTTTTTTTTCCCAGTGGGGTTAGTGTCTGTGCTCAATGCCTGCATTCTCCACCAGTGTAGCGAAACTCTCAGCAGTGGCAGGCAGAGCACAAACACACAAAGGCAAATTGAGGGGAATTTGTGCTGGCTTTATTTACAAAACTCCAAATAAATAAAAAAGGTAATGTGAAGGGAGTGTGAATAGTGGGTTGGTGATCCCTCTTCCCTGCTCTGAGAACAGTCGCGAGAAGAGAGTTGTGCAGCATCACAGTGGGGCTCTGAAGCGAGAAAATTCTCCGCAGAGAGAGCAGTGGCGCTGGGCATCTAGAGAGCATTGCCATCCATGTCAGCGGAGTCTTCTGGAAAAAGTTCACAAAAAAGATAGAGTTAACCCTTGGTTAAATGGAGAGCGCTCACCTTGCTGCTCCCGGCGTGCCCTTTTATATTCTGCCGCTGTCTCCTAGACAGTAGAGAGCCTCTGCTGCAAATAGTGATCACCAGCCATTTGTGGTTTGAACCACCCCGCCTTCCAGCCACATACTGTCCAAAACACTAGGTGTGCTGAAAGGGAACTATCCTTTCAGCACCCCAGTGGCAGCGTTCTTCCTGTTTTGAGCGCGTACCTGCAGTCCGACGTCATAACAGGCACACACACACACACACACACACACAAACACACAGACTTTCTAAGAAATTAAGATTAAATTAATTGAAATGATTGAGAAGTAACGTTTGCTGTGGCTAAATGTATTTAAGGTATAGATTATTTTATATATAGATTTCGTTATCCTGAATAATAATAATGATATATAACAGCATATGATTATCTGATTCTGAGAATGAACTTCATTTTTCTGTAGTGCAGGTAAACCCAAAAAACTGTGATCCCACTCTTATTTATTTCATCTATATTATTATTACTATTGTTATTCCTTATTATTAGTAATATATTGATCTTGAATTTCTTTTCCCCCTCTTTGGAAAGACTTTTTTTTTCTTTTTTTTTACCCTGATGTTTAGGCTTCCAACTGACATGAAATGATGTTCTTTTTTTTTTCTAATTTGCCCTTGTTTATTCATATTATAGAGTAAGGTTTTCCAAATAAGATGGAATTATCAGCCACTATAGCTGGAGTATTACATTTCTTGTCAGGTTATTAAAAGAACAAATTTATTGAACTAAGTAGTACATCTTGGTTACAAAATGATATCAGTTTTGAGAGGTATACACTCACTGAACACTTTACTAGGAACATTATACTAATACTGCATAGGGCCTACCTTTGTCCTCAAAACAGCCTCAATTCTTTGGATTCCACACTATGTTGGAAACATTCAAAGGAGAGAGAGGGAGAGATTATTAGGTATGCTTATTGACCCGTACTGGTTAAGACAGTGTACTTTGCGTGAGTGCAAGCAGGGAATCTGGCAAGACAAGCTATGATGACATAACTTAAAGGGAGAGCCAGAAGGTCACATAGACATGAGGGCACTCTGAGACATAAGGCGGCCACTCCACCATCAACAAGCCTAGGTGAATGCATGAAAGTTGGGGCTGTGACAGCATCCAAACATCCCAGTTCACCACAACATACTATGCCAGTGAGCCCTCTAGATCTGCTTGTTTACCTAAGAAAATAAACTATTCACAAAAAGCTTGAGTAAACAAATATGTTTTCAGCCTGGACTTAAACACTGAGACTGTGTCTGAGTCCCGAACATTAATTGGAAGACTGTTCCATAACTGTGGGGCTTTATAACAGAAAGCTCTTCCCCCTGCTGTAACCTTCGCTATTCAAGGTACCAACAAATAGCCTGCATCTTTTGATCTAAGTAGGCATGGCAGTTCTTAAAAGACCAGAGGTTCACTCAGGTACTGTGGTGCGAGACCATTTAGTGCTTTATAGGTTAATAATAGTATTTTATAATCAATGTGAGATTTCACTGGGAGCCAATGCAGTGTGGATAAGATCGGGGTGATGTGGTCGTATCTTCTGGTTCTAGTTAGGACTCTAGCAGCTGCATTCTGGTCTAACTGGAGTTTGTTTATGCTCCTACTGGAACATCCAGGCAGTAAGGCATTACAGTAATCTAGTCTAGAGGTGAGGAAAGCATGATCTTTTTTCTGCATCGTGTAGTGACATTTTATTTCTTATCTTAGCAGTATTTCTGAGATGAAAGAAGGCTATCATAATAATATTATTATGATTATTACCTTACTTAATAGTAATAATATTATTATTACCCTTCTTCTACTCTGTTGGATTGAATGGAAATAGAAAATGACCTATTTTAACCTCCACATATACAAACCGTTGATTTGATTATGTTGGAGTGTTATTCAGGTCACAGGTATATATACAATTTTGACACCATAAACTCCAAAGAGACAGGGTTAAATCCATCAAGATATCTTTAATGAGCCAGCAGAGTGGCCCACAATTAAGATTAAAATAAGAAATTATACAACATTTAATGCTGTTTTATCACATGTAATACATGTATAATTTCCAATATAACAGTTTTTTTGTTTAACAATTTTAGCGACAGTAACAATTAGGCTTTGTATTGTATCACCACAATATAAGGCAAATTGCTATGCTGGCAAAGTAACACAAAGACATGACCACATGCTGCACTGCTATGAGTAAAACTGTATTGGCATTTTAGTTGTGTTTATTAAACTCAGATTGATGGAAAAGGCAGGTCGTGCCGTTCTAGTGCTCTGTTGTCTGTAAATACTCGCACAGACAACTTAAGTGAGGATTTTGAATAACTTTAACTTTGCCATCACTCAATTTCTGCAAAGTCTCTTCCTCCTCCACTCAATCATGTGCTCACTGCATTACTCATATTCCTAATGTGATTTATAGGTCAGAAGTAGTCTTTTATAATCAATGCGAGATTTAACTGGGAGCCAATGCAGTGTGGATAAGATCGGGGTGATGTAGTCATGTCTTCTGGTTCTAGTTAGGACTCTAGCAGCCGCATTCTGGTCTAACTGGAGCTTGTTTATGCTCCTACTGGAACATCCAGACAGTAAGGCATTACGGTAATCCAACCTAGAGGTGACGAAAGCATGAACTTTTTTTCTGCATCATGTAGTGACAATATATTTTTTATCTTAGAAATATTTCTGAGATGAAAGAAGACTATCCTAGTAATATTATCTACATGAGCATCAAATGAAAGACTGGAGTCAATAATCACTCCAAGGTCTTTTACTGCTGCACATGACGAAACAGAAAGTCCATCCAGAGTTACTATGTATTCAGAACGCTTACTTCTAGCGTTGTCCTAGTACAAGTACTTCTGTCTTGTCAGAATTCACTAGAAGGAAGTTACTAAGCATCCAGTGTCTAATGTCTTTTACACATTCCTCAACGTTATTAAGATGCTGTCTGGCTTTGCTGAAACATACGACTGTGTATCATCAGCATAACAGTGGAAGCTAATTCCATGTTTATGAATAATTTGACCCAGAAGTAGCAGATATAAAGAAAAAAAAACATTGGGCCTAAAACACAACCTTGCGGAACACCAAACTTTACCTCCTTTGAGTTTGTGGTCCATGTGGACATGATTGCATCACACAATTCCTGCAACTTTTCCAGGCACACATTCATGCTGCGAATCTCCCTTCTACCACATCCCAGAGGTGTTCTATTGGATTCAGATTCGGTGACTGGGAAGGCCACTGAAAAACACTAAACTCATTGTCATGTTCATGAAATTAGTGTGACATGGTGCATTATCCAGCATTATTCTGGAACTAGCCATTAGAAGATGGGTAAATTGTGGCCATGAAAGGATGCATATGGTTAGCAGCAATACTCAAATAGGCTGTGGCATTCAAACAATGATTGATTGGAATTAATGGGTCCAAAGTGGACCGCATCTGCATGATTTTTTGCATTGCTGCCAGACAATTGGCTGATTTAGATAACTCCCCTGGTTCTACTCTGTTGGACTGAATGGAAATAGAAAATGACCTATTGTGACCTCCACATATACAAAGAGTTACCTAAAGTATATCAGTGCCCTTGTCTAACATATTTGCTTAGATATAAGACTTAAAGTGATGTAAATGAATATTAAATTGTTGATTTGATTATGTTGGAGTGTTATATAATTTTGACACATATATACAATTTTGACACCATAAACTCCAGACAGGGTTAAATCCATCGAGATCTCTTTAATGGTCTAGCAGAGGCGCCCATAATTGAGATTAAAATCAGAAATTATACAAGATTTAATACTGTTTAATCACATATCATACTAGTATAATTTCCAGTATAACAGAAATTTGGTTTGGGTTTTGTTGGGTTTGTTTTTGTTTTTTGTTTAATAATTTTAGCAAAGATAACAATTTGCCTTTGTATTGCATCACGGTAATACGGGAAATAAGTATTACGGTAAGTATTACGGTAATACGGGTAATAAGGGAAATAAGTATTACGGTAAGTATTACGGTAATACGGGTAATACGGGAAATAAGTATTACGGTAAGTATTACGGTAATACGGGTAATAAGGGAAATTGCTATGCTACCAAAACGTGACCACATGCCGCACTGTTATGAGTAAAACAGTATTGGCCTTTTAGTTGTGTTTAGTAAACTCAGATTGAGAGATGATGAACGGGACAGGCTGTGCAGTTCTGGTGCTCTGTTGTCTGTAAACTTTTAACTTTGCCATCACTCAGTTTCTGCAGCGTCACTGTCCCCTCCACTCAATCATGTTCTCACTGCATTACTCATTAATGTGATTTTAATGAAGACTCACCAAAGGTCCTAGCACAAGAAACAACAAAAATATGGTTTTAACGAAATACTAAATTAAATATACTGTAGTCAAGTCTTCTTTAGCTGGGCCTGGATTTTGCTTAAAAATGTTTACATTTATGGCATTTGGCAGACGCCAGATAGCAGAATACATAAATGACCGGATAAGTAGACGGAACATCTCTGTTAAAATTGGAAACGTTCTGAATATTTCACAAGTTAAAATAACGTATAGGTTAACATAAAAATTTAAATGACAAACATTCAAATACAATTCAAATGTAATGATTTTAACATTTTACAAATACATCCTACTTGCTGAGAAGTCCATGGTCTCTTAAAGTTGTTTCCGAGGAGAGCTTGGAAGTTCTTTAACCCTTTGCTGGATTTTCAGTGATGTGACATCTCTTGGCAGAGTTCCAGAATGCAAAACATCTGGGAGTGTTAGCCTTTATTGGGAGTCTCCCAACATTTTTGGGAGGAAACTTGGGGGTATATGAATGTATGTGTATGTGCATGTGAGAGTTGCTATGATCTGAAATCTCCTATGGGGCGATGGTGTCACGTTAAGTGTAAAAGTGTATACGCAGAACAATCAAGACAAACTTTGAGGTGGATCAACATTGCATTATAGCACTGAATGTGACTCATGGTGCTCTGGTTTGTGCTCAGCCTGTAAGCATAGTCAGCCTAGCCTCATATAAAACTTCCACCTTAACACTTACTTCTGGATAGCACTGTGCTGAGGTATCTCTTATGATCATTAAACATACAAATATTATGACTTATAGCAAAAACAATGACCTAGACCTGTCAGCATATTATGATTGATGATGGCCTTTGACCTAGACCTGTCAAATTAATTTGACGACTTATACCGACCATCTTCTCTCTCTGGCAACACTGGTCTGAGCTGACAAGTCTACAGTAACTCTACTAATCACTCTTTACAACATTGATGAGCAGAAAAGCATCTCAGAACACATAACATGTCAAACCTTTAGATGGATGGGCTGAAACACCAGGTTCCACTCCTTTCAGCCGAGAACAGGAAACTGAGGCTATAATGAGTATTTTATAGTATGATGTATTTTATAATTACACATTTTAGACTAGAATGTCTCATGTCTCAGTTGATGCCCTATGACCTTAGTGATTGTCACCTCTCAGCTCAATTATCATCACTTGTGTTCCTCCATATTCTGAGAGACAGATGAGTAGGCTGGAATCAGATAACTGAAGTGAATGCTGGTGTGTCTGCCTTCCTCACACTCCAGTCCTGTCACACAGTTACAGTTCTTTCATGCCCCGATCTTTGCTAAATGCTCTTTACATACAGGCAGTATGCAGGGGCTAAATGTGGTGGATTGTGAGAACACAATATAATGAAAGCAGCTCTGGAATATGTAATAAGTATGCGTATCTTTATTTGGTGGGAATAATCCAAATATGGCGTCAATACACCACACCCGGAGCTACCTTTACATGCTGTATAGACATTCCTTGGTGTACTCAATGAGCCTAAAACAGTGTTCCCAGTCTTATAGAGATCTGCTTGGTACGCCTATTTTTATTTGACCAGTAACAGTTTTGTATTCTCAAAAAAATATAATTGAGGAAACAAATGTGTACTCAAGTCTATTTACAGCTAAGCTACTTATACGTTTTAGGCAAGACTAGTACAATGCTTTAGAGGTCAGTTTAGCTAGGTAGCTTTATATCCTTTGTGGCATGCGGAGGGAGTTTCTCAACCAAACATTCCACTAGGAATGAGAAGTTGAATGTGGGAATGTGCACGTTTATTAGCATTTCCAAACCTGAAGGATGGAATATAATGTTAGAGCAGTTTAGTTACAGTATGATTCCATGGATGAGTATGGGTTAATAAAATGTAGGTAGGGTAGGTCTGCTCAGTCAACTGTTCCTTGCCAGTGTCTAGATCTGAAGCTGTTTGATGGTGGAGGTGATGTTAATGACTCCAGGCACCATACTTAATAGAGGTTTCCTGTCAAATGGAGGTTTTGACTTGGCCAAAGATATGTCAACATTTTCAGTTTCGGTATTAATTTCAGTCTCACGTGATCCGATCACAAGTGGGCAGCTGAGGTTTATAGCCGTTAACACACGGCATTTTCTTGTGTTTCGAACGTCTCCGCTGACACAAGCTGTGGAGAAATAAAAATCAACCCGTAACACATATCAACAGTGCGACTGAATGAGCCTCGACTGAGCCCGAAGACTGCTAACATGGCAGTACTATTGAAAAGGTATTTTGATGTTATCCAGGATGCATCTGGATGCTTTGCTTTTCACCCTTGAAATATAACGTGGATACATGTCCCAGACCTCCGCACCTCCGATGACCTGAGTGATTGGATTACAAGAAACATTTGACCCCATTCACGTCTGTATTTAGCACTGTCTGATCTGACCACCTGATATCGTTGGGTCCGAGTCGAGACCAAGTCCTTACCCGATTGAGTCTATATTGTGTCCTCCAGTTCGAGCTCTCCCCCACAGTTATATAATTTGAGAGAGAGAGAGAGTACAGAGTAGAGTTACATTCGCGCATGTCATAACAATCATGCTTTATCAGTGCTTTTAATCTGTCTAAGAATGACAACAAATTCATTTCTGAACACAGCTCTGTTCTTGTAACTTTTTATTTTTATTTTCATTCCTAAAATGAAATAAAAAAATCCCTATCAGCAGGGTTTATGATATTTACTACATTTCACATTTTACATGAAATTCAAGACTGGAATCACCAAACGCTAATGTTCAGAGGCGGGCGATATGACTACGATCTTATTTCACGATAACGATACGCTTTCCCAGGTAGGTGTATCAGTATTCACGTAATTAATACTACAGTAATTGAATAAAGCAATTAAATGTAAAATATAATAGACTTCACTGTATGGCATTACTGAAGCTATTCAGAGTGAGTGAGTGATTTTCTCTTTGTCTTTTGTTGATTGATTAGCATTAATTACACAGACAGCAGCAGGTTTATTAGACTGCTGTCACTTTAAGACCTAATGCACAGATCTACTGCATATACTGTATTGACACACCTCCGATTTTTTCCCCCAACTGTTTACATCCACTTAAGACATAACTGACTGTGTTTGCATGAATACTCGTCCAGACCTGCATTTTGACCTTATGTGTGTGTATTTATTCAATAATTGTAATAACCCAATTGTCATAACCCGCTAAACTGAGCTCAATTCCGTACTCGCATAATGAGGCGGTTACTCCCTGGTCAGGCAGGGAGACATTCATTAAATTCTTGTTATCCGGGGCGATTCTAGAGTCTGCTGGGGGCCCTAGGAAAAAATTCTCAGGGGGCCCCTCCAACCAGCGTTTATCACTATTATGTTATAACTAATCTGACACCAACCAACTTTTGTATTAAGCTATTTCAAATCTTCACATTAGTACAATTTTCAAACTATAAATACAAAGAACAATAAAAAAACAAATAACTAAATAAATAAATTTTAAATAAAAATATTTACAAATATATAGAGCAAAATATAAATACATAGAACGATAAAACATTGTAAAAACACTTAAAATAAAAACAATGTTAAACATGTTACAAACTATACATCTAAAAACTGATATTTTCGTTTTCTTAGGGAAGTAAACCCACATTATCAGGCCAGTGCTCATCAACATTCAGCCATCTACTGTTATGCTTAAACAAAACAATCGTCATCATCTGATCCACTTAAAACTGTCTTGCTTTCTTTTTTCCTCTTTTTCTCTCTTTATTGTTTTTCACGTCCTGACGGAAAAGTCCTCTTCATTTTGCCCAGCTTACTTTCATTTTGATTTCACAAATAAACGCACTTGTACGAAATGTCAGAGGACGAGGTCAGGATGGAGCAGCTGCTCGTCTGATAGGGCTCCGAGTATGCTGAAGCCCATGGGCATAGCTGGAGTGGCTCATCAGGAGAATTGGGTGAATTCCTGGTGGGCCGCTCATAAATCGAGCTCATAAAATAAGCATGTGTTACATTATTGCGTGACTAATAACTAAAGTAAGGAATTACGCTACATTTGTATTTAATGGAGTGCATTAGTTAAATATGCATTAAAAAGTGCTGTTTTCTCTCTCTCTCTCTCTCTCTCTCTCTCTCTCTCTCTCTCTCTCTCTCTCTCTCTTTTGTACTCAGGTCATTAGCATGGAGATATAAACAAATCGTCATCACATGCCATGGCGCGAGCTGGCAAAAAAGTATATTTCTTACTAAAATACTTCACTTTTTTTTCATAATGTTACCGTTGGACTTTTTGTAGCAGAAAACAATACTCAGTATATCATTTATTATTTACCTTTATATTCTTGTTGAAACATGTCAGTAATAAATATAACAGGATAGTAAGAACTGAACTGTCACTTCATTTAACAGTTCTTCCACCACAAAAAAAAAAAAAAAAAAAAAAAAACAATGAGCTGGTATTGGGCATTAAACTCCTGAGCTGAAAATGGGTCCCACTCTGGCCCTGCCCATGGTAGAGGTAGTGCTCCTGGTCAAGATGGCATCCTGTTCTGAGTACAGTGTAGTGGGGTAAACTTTCGGGGTTAGTAAAATGACTGATGTGTATATGCTGCATGCACAGCTATTAAAGAAGAGGCTGCTGAATGTAGCAGAGGCCAATGAAATTGCATTCCGTAATTCGTTGCCACATCTCGTGTCACAGGTTTGCAGTGCGCTGGATGGTACACACATCCCGGTTCACTTTCATTTTACATTAATGGCATTTTGGCAGACGCCGTTATCCAGAGTGACTTTTATTTATCTCATTTGTAAAACTGAGCAATTGAGGGTGAAGGGCCTTTCTCAAGGGCCCAACAGTGGAAGCTTGGCAGTGCTGGGACTTGAACTCCTGACCTTCTGATCAATAACACCGAGCCATTAACTACCAAGCCACCACTGCCCATCCTTCTACGCAAAAATTTAGTTTCCAAACAATTTTTTCCACAACATTTAAAGTATCAACATAGAGTGCATGTGTTAAAGTTAAACGAAAAAGATTATGTCGACACTTCCATCAGCTATATAGGTAAACATTTCAATGTGCTAAACCTTTTATCGCAAAAAAAAAAAAACCCTTGGATAGAAACGTGGCTATTGTTGTTTTCTGAAAATATTACTGCCGAAAAGTCGACGGGAATGACATGAGGCCCCTTTCCGTCTGTCAGGTCATTGCAACTCGTAATTGTCACTGCGGTTGCCACGTTTTCAGACATTGCTGTGGAGTAAAGTTTGTCAGCCCTCGGGGGGGCCCTAACGGCCTGAGGCCCCAAGCAGTTACCTGCCTTGCCTGTTCACAAGCTGCACCCCTGCTCGTTAATTTTATGTTGTTATTTATTTTTTATCTTTCTTTCCATGTTACAGATGATGCGGACTCGACCTGTACTCGGAAAAACTTCCGAGTACAAAATGTCCATGTCAAGTTCGAATACAAATTTACCCGAGTGCATGACAAGTCCGAGTCCGTTCACTGACTTGGCCATCATTACCGGGAACGCCCATGATATCCGTTTATGCCGTGAGCACATCGCCGAATATATGGCTAATAGCACTGAGTAACGTCGCTGCTACAGTCGAAACTGTGCATGGAACGTATTCATTTAACATGTTAAGACATACTAGTCTTTTATATCATAGCTTTAACCCTTGTGCGTCCTTATGGACATTTTTGTCTTTTTCATATTTTTTTTTTATTACATTTTTATAATTTTGTCTGTCTTAATGCATCAGCTATTACTCAAGATTACTCAAGATTCAAGATTGCCGTTAGACCCCCTTTCAATATGTAACGTTAAAAAAATTTATCTTTAAAAAAAAACGCATTTCTGCATTTAATTTTTTTTTTTAAATCTTATATGAAAACAGAATAATGTTCCAGAGTACATATTTTAACCAGAGAATAGCATGTAGTATTACGTTTTTTATTATTAAATGTAGCCTACTTGTGTTTCTAGATATAGATTCATTGATTATAGGCTTTATGTGGTAAAATGTGTAGAAATGAAAATGAAGAAATTGAATTAAATGTGAATCTTTTGTCTTTTAAAAGTAATTTTTTAGGGGAAAACAAAAGTAAAAATAAAAAGCTGCTGTCCTTGTTTTCATTTTTATTATAAAATGAAGAAAAAAAAAAGAATGAATGCGACGTGCACAGACCTACACGCACCCCATCTCGCGATTGAAAACCCTTGGTCTGGTAACTAGTCCCCTCCAAAATATCACACACTGCGAATTCTGTTCAATTTTTATCTTAATTAATTCATATATCATTTTTAAGTTGTTTTAAGGAGATTAATTATGGTAGAGCAGCTTGTTGTACTCACACTATTTTTAGTGTGTGTGTGTGTGTGTGTGTAGGACAGGTGAACAGCTTGCGTTGGCTCCCCAGGCTACATTCCTGCATCACTTGACAGCTATGCTCACTGAGCACTAATTAAATGATTCAGTTCAGTTTTTTTTTAAAATTCAGTTTTATTTGTATAGCGCTTTTAACAATGGACATTGTCCCAAAGCAGCTTTACAGGCATATATATAAATAATATATACATACTTAGGATATATCAATTCAGGATATGGATTTTAAACGTATAAATTTATCCCTAATGAGCAGCCAGAGGCGACGGTGGTGAGGATAAACTCCCTGAGACGATATGAGGAAGAAACCTTGCGAGGAACCAGACTCGGAAGGGAACCCGTCCTCATCTGGGTGTCGTGATTGTATGATTATAAATAAATCCCTTCTATAACTGTACTAATTCTACATGGTGAAATAGTGCGGTCGTGTAACCAGGAAAATTCATTGCAGTTTGTACATGAAGTCTGTTTTGTTGAACTTCTCCACTCCACTCCACAGCAATTGTAGTCCTAGCCATCATAGCATAACTGTTCATATGAACTGCGGTCCAAAGCCGTCTTTACTGTTTTTAACTGGTACCATCCTCAGTAATATCAATGATGTTTAGGCTGCAGCATCTGACTTCCAATTGATGAGAACTCCATCCAGAAGTAGGATGGATCGGGCAGGTCCGGAGAGCAGAAGGAGACAGGATCACTGGAATCTCAGGAGGATCATGTGTAGCTCAACAGAAAGAGAGAGGGAAAGTGAGGGAGAGATTATTAGGTATGCTTATTGTCCTGTAATGGCTAAGGACAATGTACTTTGCGTGAGTGCAAGCTCCGGGAAGACTAGTTATAGACATAACTAAAAGGTAGAGCCAGAAGGGAACACAGACATAAGGCGGCCAGCCACTCCACCATCAACAAGCCTCTGTGTTTGTGTAGGAAGGGAGGGCGTCCAAGCATCCAAACATTCCAGTTCACCATAACACTCTGTGCTTGTGAGCCTCTAGATCGGCTCCTTTACCTAAGAAAATATCGATTAAAAACTATTCACAAAAAGCTTGAGTAATAAATATGTTTTCAGCCTGGACTTAAACACTGAGACTGTGTCTGAGTCCCGAACACTAATAGGAAGACTGTTCCATAACTGTGGGGCTCTATAAGAGAAAGCTCTTCCCCTGCTGTAGCCTTCACTATTCGAGGTACCGTCAAATAGCCTGCACCTATTGATGGAAGTAGGCGTGGCGGATCTTAAAAGACCAGAAGTTCACTCAGGTACTGTGGTGCGAGACCATTTAGTGCTTTATAGTTCAGTAGTAGTATTTTATAATCAATGCGAATTTTTACTGGGAGGCAGTGCAGTGTGGATAAGATCGGGGTGATGTGGTCATATCTTCTGGTTCTAGTAAGGACTCTTGCAGCTGCTTTCTGGACTAACTTCTGCATCGTGTAGTGACATTATATTTCTTATCTTAGCATCTTGAAGCCATTTTTTGTCAATTTCGTATTGTTGTCTTTAATACGGTCACGACAACGATTATGAAACCATACATAAAGAAGTACACTTTAAAACACTTTTGCTGCAGGTTGCTTAGTGCACTAATATTGCTGTCCTTTTTCAATACAATTTGAATTTGTAACCATAAAGTTTTCCTATGGATCCACAGAAAAACATGGGGCTTTGTGCCTGTTTTGCGGTCTTGGACTCTTACTCTTTAGGCCTGGTCTTGTCTTAGTCTTGAGTGGTAAGTCACACGCTTAGTCATAGTCTTAGCCTTTGTTTGTTTGCATGGATCTTGGTCTTGTCTTTGTCTTAGACGGGTGTCCAACTCAAGGCCCGTGGGGCCCGTGGACCTCTGTACAGTGCACATGGGCTGAAATGCTGGTTACAATCGACGTTTATTTGCTAAGCAAGTCAGACCCACGTCTATAGGAATGCACCAGGTGTTGGCCTTTTGTATGATTTAAAAATTTACTCCAAATCCCAAAATATATCACCCAGTGTAGAAGCAATATACTATATATATATATATATATATATATATATATATATATATATATATATATATATATATATATATATATATATAAATGTATAAAGAAATATTGACTGAGTGCGAAAACAACATGTACGTTCTTAGCAGTGAAAATCCTAAGTTATTAAGTTATTCTAAAGTTAGGTAAGTTAGGTAAGTTATTCTAAAATATCTTTCTAAACATTTTATTGTAAGGATTTGCAAAACATACACAGTATTTTAAAAAAAAAAAAAAAAAAACAAGAAAACTTTAATTACTTTAGTAAACATCACCTTGTGCGTACAGTTGAATAGCTTCTGTTAGACCGTCTTTTCCCTAGAAACATCCTATTGTACTTTTAGAACCTGGGATATTGGTGTTAATCAACAGAATATATAATGCGTTTGGAAAAAAAATTATTTACGTTATGGCCCTCAGGGTCTCACAAAAATGCTGATGTGGCTCGGAGAGAATTTGACTTTAACACCCTTGGTCTACACTGAGACAGTCTTGACTACAACAATTTCCAACATTAGCATTGCTGATTGTGGTTTTTTTTTGTCATTTAAGTACAAGTTTTAAGCTTGAGAATATATTTAAACCTGCAGGTCAATTACTTGGCTACAGAATTAGCTTTAACCCAAAGCAACACAAATACATCAAGACCCATTTTGATTGATTTGAGGTGACCCCCGCAATGCCGTCTTTCCTAACCCAGCAACCTAATGCAAACCCAAGGTTGCCCTTCCCAATCCTGTTCTCCTCGCTAGTTATTCATCAAACAAGTACTTTGTTTTCAGAGGCTATGAACCAATGAGGGTGCAGAAATGTGGCCCGCTACTTCCAGGGTGAGAAGCCTAAGCTCAGTGTCTTTGGCTGAATTACTTTCACCTCACAGAGATTGCATAATGGGACCTTTAAGAGCTTTGTCCACACAACTTTATCTAATCCTTCTGGAGGAGAATGAAGCCCCTCTTATTTACCTCTTGAATGATGTTTAGGGAAATTTGAGGGGCCTAAAGCAGATGTTGGTCTAGGAAAGGCTGTTGCCTAATGCGTATATGATGAGTTTAACCTATTTTTACATGTCTTCAGTCATTTTAGACATGTTTCAAAATTACAGCGTGACAAAAAGGCATTATTGTGAAGAGGGTAATTTTAAGATTGTTGCACTGAGCTCTGAGTTCTGCGTTTCAGCGTTCTGAAAATCTTCTTAAGCTCATATTATTATATTATTAACATCAGTTGAAGCATGTTAATCGCTCTGTCACTTTTTGGATATTTGTAGTGCGCAGTGAAGCTGCACTCACTCTGGGACATTTACTCTCCTGTGGTGAAGGAATTTCTCCCTACGGAGAGAAATACGGAAAACATGGTGTTGAGAATGCACCCATCCATCCTCCAGGGGTCATGTGGGTTCAGAAGGTTGGGCAGGAGGTCAGGCCTCCAGCAATGATGAACCTTGTATAACCAAAGTATTTGAACAGATGGCTTCAGCTGTTTCTAAATGTGTTGCCTTGACTCTGAGAAAAAAACAAAACAAACAAAAAAAAAACACTCTCACTATCGTTCAGGTTGTCTTTCATGTATTTTACTCTCCATAATATCTCCATAATGCTTATTATATTAAAGAATACACACTTTTCTTTATTAGTCACTGTTCATATCATGCATCTTGCTGTCTTTTCCCATGCATTAGTAATTGGTTGTCAGTGGTTTAAGTGATCTGTTAATGAGAAGTCTAGACTTAATGGGCCTCTTAATGAAACGTCTGGACTTTTCATTAAAAGAACCTGTAAAGTGCACCATAGAAAGTGAGCTATCCTTTTTAAAAAGCTATTTTGTTTACAGCATTTTAATGTATACATGATGTTCTGACCACTGAGAAATCTCTTCCTTCTTAGTATTGTTCTTGCTTTCTCTTAATCAGTGCACATGCTTGTATTTGAGTTGTGTAAGGTTGCCAACATCTTTCTCTCGCTCTCTCTCTCTCTCTCTCTCTCTCTCTCTCTCTCTCTCTCTCTCTCTTTTCATAACCATACTTGTATGAAGAAAGCAGTGGTTACTGTCTGCCAGATGTTTAACCTTCCCAGATATACCCCCAATGAACCATCCAAAAATGAACCTCTGAAAATCCAAAATAGAGCACATTTTAATGTAGAGTTAGGAAGGTAGCTTGCAAGGGGCACGTGTCTAGACTGGGTCCTACTGAGACTTTGCGTGTTTGTGTGCGTGTGCATTGTGTGTGCCTGTACTTGTGTAACAGGGCAGATGATCCCAGCTGCGTTCTTGATCACTCTGTGTCTCACTCACTGTCACTCAGTGCTTTTCTTTAAACAGTTATACTGGATACAGTATGATGGTTCCCATGATTGAACAAAATATATTAAATCTAAGGCTAAACTGTCAGTACGTTTACATGGACAACAATAATCCGATATTAACCCGATTAAGACGATACTCGGATTAAGAAACTAACATGTAAACAGCGATTACTGATGACCTTAATCCGATTACAGTCATACTCGAAGTAAACACAAATGGAATTAAGACGTGTGGAGTATTTCCTGTTTTAGCCGCATTATGGACGTGCGTTACAGACACGTACACACCTTAATCACACTATTAACGCCGTGTGAGAGTTTTCACCGCATTGTGCGACAGGACACGTACACACACGGCAGCGCTCGACCGTTTGAGGGCAAACAAGAGAGCACGTGCTAACAGACGACTGCTTGAAGCCGTGGGCTGCGTCCCAAACCGTGTACTTACCTACTAAGGTATATAGTAGGTGTAATACATGTATTCCGGCTACTATATAGTAGGCACGTACGCGGTTTGGGACGCAGCCCACGGCTTCAAGCAGTCGTCTATTTGCACGTACGGCACGACAGATATTTAACCGCACTTGAAGCTTTCGTAAAATGAAAAATAAAACATACAAAACTGTACACGGTCCCATAATGAATACCAACCGTATGTCGATACGTGAAATTCTGGAGGGAACGTCGGACGGCGTGACGTGGGGACGTAATGACGTGTGACGTTAATCCATCTACATTCTATAACACGTAAAACCTGAACATGAAAGGAGTATTCTAAAAGCGACTCATGTAAACACCTTAATCAGAATATTGTCTTATTCAGAATAAGGCCAATAATTAGATTATTACTGTCCATGTAAACGTAGTCATTAATGTGAGTAAATAGATTACTTTATCGAGTAGTAGAAATGACCATGTAATATTTTCATGCCAGTTACTTCTATGCAGGCACTTAAAATTAGTGTGAAAAAAATTGGTGTGCTTCTGTTTATATTAGACGAAACGTGGGGATTTTATCAGGTCTGTATACAACTCAGCTATTTGACTAGCGGTGTTTGAAACTCCCTTGGGATTAGACTTAAAACCTTGATGTTTCACCAAATATAGGCAGATATTGCTGAGTTTGTGATGTGTTGTAAATGGTAATTTGGTAAGCTGTAATGGCATCATTTTCCACCTGGTTACATTAGACGCACAAAGTGGAGGGAAAACAAAAACATGGACGCCTCCAACTTCAAACATTCATGCAACCTTTTGGACTGACATTGCAGTACAGCAACAACAGCGGACACTGTGTAGTTTAGCAACAAGCTAACCAGTTATCATTTGTGATAACTCTGATGTTGATGATTACCTTCTTAAAATTAGTGATTTAGTATGGTCAGTGGTAAAATCTACTGATCTAAAGCCGATACTGGGGGACGTTACACTGTTCACAGTGTACACAGCCATGTTGATTTAATGTCACTGCTTACACGGGGAAGGAACTGTCAGTTGAGAAGACTACCCCAAGTTGACGAGTTGAAATTTCAAGTTGAAGGGGTGTTTTTGGTGGGTTTTACGGGTTGTAGGCAGGGAATAACAAGTTGCAACTTTGCTTCGAGCCCAGCATACAGCATAAGTACACCTCATGGAAATTGTTGGCTTTTTTGACATATTTGGACGAGCAAACATTTGATCCTCTTTGAAACAGCGACTATTAATAAAGTTGATATACTTGAATATGAGCTTTTTCAGTCATTTATTCAACAGAAATATCAATAGATGTGGTATTCTTCTGGAAAAAGTAAGTACACCCTTGGCCTCAGAAGCTAGTATTTCCCACTTTAGCAGAAATAACTTCTTGTAAGCATTTTGCATAATTGTCCCCCAGGCTTCCTGGAATTTTTGACAACTCTTCGATGCAATATTCTTTCGGTTGCAAGTTGTTTGAGAGTTTTCTTGCATGTACTGCCTGTTTCTGATCCCCACAACATTTCTTTGGGATTCAAATCCGGGCTTTGACTCGGCCATTCCATAACCCTCTATTGCTTCTTTTTGAGACATTCCTTGGTGCATTTGCTCGTGTGTTTAGGATCATTATCCTGTTCAAAGGACCATTTTCGGTTCAGCTGCAACTTTTGGACAGATAACCTTGATAAGATGCAGAATTCATAGTTGAATCAATGAATGCAAGCTGTCCAGTCTCTGAGGCAGTGAAGCAACCCCAAACCATAACATTTCCACCACTGTGCTTCACAGGTGGTATGAGGTGCTTCTCCTGAAAAACTGTCTTTGGTCTGCACCAAACATGTCTGCTGTTACTGTGGCCGAACAACTCTATCTTTGATTCATCAACATTATTCCAAAAGGCCTGGTCTTTGCCTATATGCTCATTGGCAAACTGTAGTCTTTTTAGACAGCAAAGGCTTTTTCCTGTCACACCTCCCATATGTGCAGTTTCCTTCTGATTATAGAAGCATGCACTTTGACATGAACATTTGCAAGACTTACTTGCAGATCCTGTGATGAAATTTTGGGGTTCTTGGATACTTCTTTTCGCATCAGACGGTCTTCCTCTGGGCCGAATTTGCCGGGACGGACAGTCCTGGAGAAATCGGCAGTCGTTTGAAATCTGCACCACTTGTATATTATTTTCCATACAGTGGAATGATGTATTTGAAATAATTTGGAGATTTTTTTAAATCCCTTGCCAGACTCATAGGCATCCATAACCTTTTTTTCAGAAAGCCTTACAGAACTCTTTAGATATTAGCATGATGATACCACACACCTCAATAGCAAAGAGAACACCAGACACTAGATATGAGAGGGGTATAAATAAGACCGCTTCCACCTGCACTCCATAAGCAGGTTCTAATCACTGGAACCCAATCTTCAACACCTGATTCTAATTTTATGGATTTGAAGGTGTGATAAATGTAGGGGTGTACTTACTTTTTCCATGTGACGGATCTGTTTTTTTGGTCATTTAAATTGTGAAAATTACTACAAAATGTCAGTTTTATGTGTCATTTGATAGAGTGCATCACCTTTATTAATAGACACTGTTTCAAAGAGGATCAAATGTTCGCTTGTCCAAAAATGTCAACAAAAAAAAAAAACCCAACAATTCCCATGGGTGTATATTGAATACGGGAAATACCATAAACCCCGATGCTACAGAATGTAATAAATTCTAACGTGGCAGGATTTGTAAGAATATACTATATTATTGTACTATATATACTGTAGACTGTTCTGTATAGCGCACTATGTCGGGGCCGCAGTAAGGGATATGTCAACCTGGGATTCAGGTATCTGTATTGGTTTGATACCATGCTCATTTACTTGTACATGTACAAGTTGTCGTCCAAATGACCAGAAAACACAAAATAACAGCGATCGGGACATATTTTACGATTAATGATGGCAATGAAGGCAGAATAAAAGAAAGAAAATACCAAAAGGAGTAACTACAGCATCTTCCTATTATACAAATAACCTGCAAACACATCTTAAACCTAAAACTTAGCACAAGGAGTTCATCGATGGACAAAAATGGACAGTAATTATAGAAATGTTTATAATTTTAAAGTGTACAAGTATGTTTGTTCCATTAGAAAAAAAGGCGTTTGCTATTAAAGAACCTGTAGCCAGTCCGCGTTTCTGAAATGTTGCAGCTGCTTCCACACCCGAGACATTTTATCAGGCCTGAGCTGCTGTCACAGGTGCATTTGAATCTCCCTTGGGATTAGGCTCAAAACCTTGCTGTTTAACCAACTATAGCTAAATATATCCAGCACACGAAAAGAGCAAATAGCGTAAACCCGGTCGCTCAGATCAGTATGCGATAATAAATAGGTAAAGCAGTTACTTAAGATGCATGAATGAATGAATGAATGATTTACTATACAGACTGTTCTGTATAGAACACATATATATGGGAAGCAGTAACGGAGACTCCAGACTGCAATACAAGTAACACGATAGAACATAGAACTGCGAAAACAAATAGGTTTGAAGTTGGGATTTAAACTCCGAGATAGATGTGATGCTGTAAAGAGTCAGACGGAGTGAATTCCAGATATTGGGTGCTACTACACTGAAAGACCTGCCACCCATGGTAGAGAGACGAGATCTAGGGACAGAGAGGAGTCCGGACTCGGGGGACCTGAGCGAGCGGGTCGGTTGTAGGGGAGGAGCAGTTCAGTAAGATAGTGAGACTCAGGCAAGACACACTCGCTGGGCCTCTCTAGTGGTCACTCTGGAGGTCACGCAAAAGACCATCTGACAAGAACAGATGGAGGAAATGAGCCGAGAAGACCGAAGGGTAATCTTGTGGAGGCAACAGTGATTTAGATTCACATCAGTTGCACTCCTCACTCACACGGCTCTCACAGGGCTCTTACATGCTATAGAGGACCAGAGAGTTTTGAGTACTAATAGGGCTAAGAGGACTAATAATATGCAAATATTTGTGAGGAATTAGCGTGATGTGTGTTCTGGCTCGATATCGAATGAAAGTTGAATGCAAGCTTCACCCATTGAGTATTCCCCCTTTTTTTTTCTTTTTTTTCTTTTTTTTTTTTGTAACTCTCTAACCCCATGTCTTTCTGTGTGCTTGTCCAGAATGGAGCGGTTCCAGGGGAACAAGTGAAGAAGGACGAGAATTCTCGACGAGGAAACTGGGGGAACCAGATTGAGTTTGTCCTGACTAGTGTGGGCTACGCAGTGGGGCTGGGCAACGTCTGGAGGTTCCCTTACCTCTGTTACAGGAATGGCGGAGGTGACTATGTTGGTTTTTTCTATGCTGTATTCTCATCAGATTTTCTACTTTCATTTAAAAGGTTACTGTGTAATTCAATACGAATTTGTATTGTCTTGTATTATAGCCACATATCCTGCTTTTTATCTTATCAAGTATGGAACAATGAATCGAAAAGTTTGCGTACTATTGTGAATAGTTATGTTACCCAATATTCCCCTGTAGTAAAAAGGCAGTCCCTCTAGTATCACGTTGGACAGTTCACTTAAAATAGAGTATCCTGGTACTGTCAAGACTCCAGTGGCATCCAGTAGCACTGACTCTTCCTTCGCGTCAGTGACTGCCACCGCCAGTGAGGGTTCATACACTGAACAATATCGGGCTTTACAGAGCACCAAATAGTCCAGCACATTAAACCTGACCTTCAATGCCCCTGTGTGTATTTGTGGGTGATGTTCATTTGTTTAGCTTGCTTCTTGATGAATATCTGTCCAAGTCTACACTACTCTGGAATAGATAATACAGTAGCCCAGGACCCCGGGACAAGCAGATTTTGAATATTTGCTTTTAATTTGTCGTTGTCCAACGGACGAGTAAATACAACAACCGGAAAAAGAAAAAAAAAAAAACCTATGCCTTATTGACATTATTGATAATAGCATACAGCTTATAGCTGAAATATTGACCTAAGAGTTTTTGTCAAAGGTGCAAATGCAGTGTCTTACATGATCATATACTCATTTGTTTCCCTTATTTTGTATCAATACACTTACCCAGTTAACTATCTAGCTCGCCATATGTCTTCTACCAGTTTTTAGCCTAGTTTATGATTTGTTCACCCTGAATACTATTTTTTTAAAGGGTTTGTCAGAGGTTCTTTGTATAGTTAAGGTCTCTTCACTTCCTAATGGGGTCTTATATTTTGGAGCATTTTCTGAAAAGGAACCCCCTCTGTTGTTGGTTCTGTATAGATGGACAAAACAAAGGGAAGATTGCTTTATTAATGTAAAGATGTATCCTTATTTCTAAAAGTCTGCTTATTTCTCTCGAAAATGAATTAGGTGAAATTTTTTTAAAAGAAAATGCTAGATTTTGTGGTACAACTGCAATGTTTTGGTCTAATTGAATCATTTGCTCAGATGGTATTGCAGTTGTTATTTAACTAAGAAACATCCTGATGTAAAAATAAAGGACTCAGCACCAGATGTGTTTACATGTTTGTCAGGTGCCTTCATGTTCCCGTACTTTATCATGCTGGTGTTTTGTGGCATCCCGCTGTTTTTCTTGGAGCTCTCCTTTGGCCAGTTCACCTCATTGGGCTGCCTGGGAGTGTGGAAGGTCAGCCCCATGTTCAAAGGTGAGCCTCTATAAAGCTTAGCGCGGATTAGGTTAGCTCTGGAATCAGATATCACTTGGTAATGATTGATTGTACAGTGAGTCACATGATTTGTGGTCTAAATTTCAGCGTTTCTTTTAACCAAGATGTCTAATGTCCAGAATTTGTCTGGTTGTGAATTCTGAATTTTTAAAAAATAAAAAAAAAAAGTCCAAGATTTGTCCTAAAACAAATATCAATATGGTTTTATACTGTTTTATAAGTGCGTCTCAATTTCTGTAATGAGCAGCAAATTATATTGGAAAACAAAACATGCAAATTCTTTACATTACAGAGACTACGTCCAGGTTAGTTTGACGTGAGTTGAAATAAAAGTCTTCACAAATGAATGATGAAGTGAAAAGATTATTTTTACCCCTCCATCACATGACCTCCATCACTTATTTACACTTCCTCCTGTCCTAGCTGCTATTAGTATTAGAAGGATTCTGCTATTATTTATATTTCTAAACACTGACATGAAAATACAGTATATTGAGTATTTTACAATATATGTATATGAAAGTAGCCAGCCTGCATCAGTAGGAAATTTTCATTTGGACATAATCGACAGATTAAATAATATACTACCCTTCCCCTTTTTTTTCTCTTAGGCGTTGGCTATGGAATGATGGTGGTCTCCACTTACATCGGCATCTATTACAATGTGGTGATCTGTATCGCAATCTACTACTTTTTCATGTCCATGACCAATCTGCTGCCATGGACATACTGCAACAACCCCTGGAACACCCCAGACTGCAGTGGCGTAATGGGCACACTGAAGGCAAATGCCACCTTGACCAACGTCACCGCTAATGCAGTGTCAGGCCTCACTGAGGTGATCAACCGCACCAAGAGGACGAGTCCCAGTGAGGAATACTGGAGGTTAGCATGGCACCAATGAGCTTGTCCATTGACTACCACTCTGTTCAGTTTTGGCATAGTAGAACAACTGATTATTTAATTTTCTGGTATGGACCACTATGGCTGCACCCATACATCCTTCTCCACATCTGTTTTCTAAGCAGACGTCAACTCACTACGTACTGTATTCATTGTAACTTCTTATATAAGTTCTTATATAATCACTTGAGCGTCACTTGTAGCGTCCATGTAGCGCCACCTGATCCACTCTTTTCTCAGTTTATATCAGATACCTTCTTTAAAACGATGCATGAAATAACAGATTTTTTACCCAAAGTCATTTAAGGTAAAAAAATAAAAAATAAAAAAATAAAATTTAAATAGAATTTAAAGTTTTAGTGTGTACTAAGGTATAAAATGAATAAGATATTCAGTACTGTTCAGTACAATACAATACAGTTTTCTAAATGAGCCCATCTTATCCAATCCAAACATCCTGAACATCCTCAATTACAATATTTTACAATTGTGAGGCAAAACCCATTTAACATCACCATGGCTGAATTCTGGAGAACTTGTGTTCGGACCAAAATTTATTTTTTCAGCCAATAATACTTAATAACACTCTCTTTTTCACTCTACTGATTTCCCTCCTGATGTACTGTAAGCGTGGACAGAAATCGGTGGAGTGACGAGATGACGAGGCTCGTTTTATCTGTGTGATGTCACGTACGGCCCCAAAAAGTTCCGAAACAGCCCTGGTGGTAACGGTTAAACTTGCCGTGTGCTTAAAAATGAATGAATAATTATGATGATAAACTGCCTTTTTCATTAGTGTATGAAATGACTGTCTCTGCAGTTTTCTTACGCTTTGGAAATGCGCTGCACGTTTTGGATTTGGAGTTCACAGATATGCTTGTTGGAAATTTTTTTAGTCATCAGCTGGAAGAATTAAACATGAGGCTGGCAACAGCTGAGCATAATGTTTTGTGTGTGTGTGTGTGTGTGTGTGTGTGTGTGTGCACGCACGTGAACGTACGCGTGCGTTTCGGTACATGCGTCCACTGGCAATGTGTGGAGAATGGAAGCTTTGACAGCGAGGGGTGTGTGTGTGTGTGTGTGTGTGTGTGTGTGTGTGTGTGTGTGTGTGTGTGTCTGTGTCTGTGTTGAATCATCCTGTAGATGTTTTGTGCCTAGCTCCTCGGGTTCTGTTTGTTTCTGTACCATGAAAGGCGTTTGTGTTGCTGCCGTTCTCTTCCTCAGACCATGCATTGTTGAGGGCAGAGTTGATTGGATTGGGCAGCGGTCTTGAAATATCGGATTGTTTTTGTCCGTGTGCAAAGTTGGAGCTCTTACTAAACACACAGAGTGATGTAGTGCTTCCTGAATAAACCTGAGGAAAACCTACAGCAAAGGAATAAACAGGAAATCTTCTCAGTCTACCTGTATTTATTTTATTCCAGATGTTTTTGTTTTTTTTAAAAATTATTTTATTTGAACAGGCTTTTGTAATAGGATAATGAACAGTTGACTCTGCTGTCTTTCAGACGCTTTATGTTCAAAATGACACGTTTAGATACTACCAAACGTCCAAATGAAACTTTGAACAAATGAGGCTTTGTGAAATTATTCTTAATAATTATACTTCTACTGATTCATAATACTTACTGTAAGTCCCTGTAAGTTCTCTGCTGTTAGGAGGATCCCCAAGCATCTTAAAGATTTGTGTGTCTGCTCCTTATAAATGTTGTTGATATTGCCAATAATACTTGAGGGAAATGAATATTTTTAAATATATATTCATGTATTTGTTTTTCACTCATTACTCATTTGTCTTGTCCTCTCAGGAACTATGTACTGAACATCTCAGATGGCATAGGGAACTTTGGTGAAGTCCGCCTCCCCATCCTGGGCTGCCTGGCTATCTCCTGGGTGGTAGTGTTCCTCTGCCTTATCCGTGGGGTGAAGTCCTCTGGCAAGGTAAGCCAGACTGTCCTCCATCTGTTCACAAACTACATGCAGTGGAGAAATTCTAAATGACTCCGTTTGACTTTCTGTGCATAGAATTCTTGTCTTTTTCTTTTTTTTTTTCCAACACAATACATTCATTATATATTTCCATGCAGCACTTGTTGGCACTGTCAACACTGTTAAAGAGGTGTGTAAGCAAAATTTGTAAAGGTCCAGTTGTAAAACTTCTTTGTTTACAAAAGCCTGGATTAGCAGTTACCATGACAGAATGGTAACAATAGATAACTTTTAATGCTCGATGGTTATTAATGATGAGTTTATTGCTATTTAGACCAGGGGTGTCCAATCTTATCCGGAAAGGGCCGGTGTGGGTGCGTGCTGGTTTTCATTCCAACCAAGCAGGAGCCACACCTGATTCACACCTGTTTAATCAGTTGAGCTTGGCTTTCAGTAGACTCAGGTGTGGCTTCTACGTGGTTGGAATGAAACCCTGCACCCTTTCCGGATAAGATTAGACACCCCTGATCTAGACGAATGTAGACAATTCAAAGTGGTGGTTTTGTTTCGTAGTTCACTCTTCACATTACCAGTTTTAAACGGCACCAAGGACTCTGAACAGATAAGTCTGTCTTGATTGTAATGCAGGGATAATAAACACTTTGTGTATTATGTTTTTTTTTAAATTCTGTTTTATTTATTTTTTAACAAGCCTTATTGTCAGTTCACTAAGCAGAGACATTAAATAAATGGAAAATGACTGAATATCTGTGACCTATGGTCTTTAGCCTTGTAGCCTTTGGTCTGAGCTGCTTTTAATGTAATAATTTTTTTTTTTTTGTCTTTAATTTATTTATTCATTTTCATATGGTTCAAGTACATATGATTCATTTACATGTGATTCATATTCATGAGATTCATATTCAAGTGATACATTTTCATGCGATTCATTTACGTATGATTCATTAACATGTGATTCATTTACTAATTTGCTTCTCTTTAAATCCAGTTTTAGACTGTGACATTACAAAAACTCTAAAAACAGATTCACAATTAAATAACATTACATCCTTCAAAGCATTGGCATGTTCTGCTTACTCTCACAATCCTCCAAACACCCACACACCCAAAGTCTCCATAAACAAATGAGACAGCAGTGTATCCTACAGAAACCGAACGTTGTCCACAATGTGAAAACAACTCGGAGAGTACAGCTGAACTAACCAACAAAATTACCAAGACTGATAAACAGTCTGCACACAATAATAAATATTATTTTTTAAATAATAATAATGTCCTTACCTTTTAAAGACTTGTAACACGTAAAGCCCAGGAGATAACACTAATAAAATTAAACAGAAACTCTAACCGGTCAGAGCATCGAAACAGAGAAGCACATTAATACAGAAGTACATTTTAAGAGGTGTAAGTCCACAAAATCTAGGTGGAGTAATGCAACGACAGTATCTTCAATAAGAATCAGAATTCTGTAGCGCTGGAAGGCCGAGTGCAAAAAATAAAAATAAAAGAAGTCTAACGTAGTCTCCTGCTTCCTCCGCTGAAATAAAGTCCTTCTGAACACCGTTGTATGTAATGCGAAGCCGAGCCGGGTGAAGTATTCCATAGCAAGCGCTCTCAATACCACGGAGTTGATGCTGAACCTCATTAAACGCGGCCCGGGCCCGGGCTGTCTTGGCTGTGTAGTCAGGGAAAACGGAGATGGTCCTTGACCAGTCCAAAACCGGCTCCTTCTCCAGACCAAACGCCTCCTTTAACAAGGCCGCTACGGCAGCGGTTGTACAGGTGCTTGATAGTAGTCTTCATGTGTGCTGTGTCATCGGTGCAACCGGAGAGCGCGTGCTCCATTTCCCCAACAGTACCCGTCAGTGTTGATAGGGTAGCCTCGGTAGCAACTTTATCACCAGCCTGCTGTGTTTTCACGGCCTGCAGGTCAAGCTGGACAGTAGACAGCGCACCCCCGAGAGTCTCCTGGAGCTTCTGGAGCTCCTTTTTAAAAATATCGGCGATGTCCTTCCTCAGTAAAGCCAGCAACTCAAGCCTGAGTGCGGCGAAGTCAGGGTCACCGCTCGGGGAAGTCAGGGTCACCGCTCGGGGAAGTCAGGGTCACCGCTCGGCGACGCGGATTCAGGGGGAGAAGGGGACTCAGTCGCGGCGCGCACACTTGGCCTCAGTCGTGTCTGAATGCTACCACGGGTTTTCATGTTCTTTCCAGACATTTTAACGTACCACAAAGTTAAAATTGCAAACAAGGAAACAGAGTAGAATAAGTCAAAACATATTGTATGACCGAAAAGCGCAAATTAATTACAATTTAATCGAAATCATCAGGAGCCTCCAACTTCGCGTCCTACTACATCGAATTCCGAATTCCCATCACCTTTAATGTAATCATTTACCTAAACGGAGTGCTTGAGGGACGCACGGTGGCTTAGTGGTTAGCACGTTCAAGTGCACCTCCCCCGGTTTCAAAACACATGCATGTTAGGCTGATTGGCGTGTGTAAAGTGTCCGTAGTGTATGAATGGGTGCGTGAGTGTGTATGTGATTGTCCCCTGAGATGGACTGGCACCCTGTCCAGGGTGTACCCCGTCTTGTGCCCCTGGGATAGGCTCCAGGTTCTCCGTGACCCGGTAGGATAAGCGGTATAGAAAAGAAGCTATGACCGAGGATCCACAATAATTAATGTTTAGAGTCACTGAATTACTGCTTTACATAATGTATTATTATTATTATTATTTTATTTGTATTATTTTTTTACTCAGTTTCATCCTCTGAAATTCTTTCCTGCGTCTTCATCCAAGCTACAATTGAGCAGCTGATGACTCCAGATCTAGAGAATGGAACATTTATAGAATAATTTATAGAAAAACGTTGCTATATTTTGCTGCTGTTTCTCAGGTGGTGTACTTCACAGCGACCTTCCCCTACGTGGTGCTGACCATTCTCTTCATTCGAGGCATCACATTAGACGGTGCCATCAGTGGAATTCAATACTACCTCACTCCACAGTGGCAGAAAATCCTGGATGCCAAGGTCAGCACACCACTGACATCAAATGAAGCTGAACGATAAGAAGCAGGTTGTGTGCTGAAAAAAACATGTTAATCGGTACCAGTATAATACAGTTTGTCTGGTCGTGTCATGTAGGTGTGGGGTGACGCTGCTTCTCAGATTTTCTACTCTCTGGGCTGTGCCTGGGGTGGGCTCATCACCATGGCTTCCTATAACAAATTTCACAACAACTGTTTCAGGTACTGGACGTGCCACAATTCACATGACAGTTTTTATACCTTCCAGCTTATGAATAAGTAAAATGACACCCTGGGTTGACTATTTAGAAGGAAAAAAAAGTGTTTATATATTTTTATATATATGTATCTTTATATATTTGATGAACTGGATATGTAATATCATTTATAAATGATTATAGATAATTAATTGAAAAATTAATTAAATCTCCCCAGATAGCAAGGTGACATTGATTCAATGTTGAAATTCCATCAGAATCATCATTTCGGTTGAGGTTGAATATTGAATACTAAATAATATTAAATTAATGTTGATAATTCATTGTGTTTCAGTGTTGAAAAGACCAACAGGGAATCAGTGTTGATTTTGGGTCAGCTTCATTTCCCTTCTGGTGGGGCTTAGATTTAATGTCAATCCATCCGTCCTCTCATTCAACACAATGCAAATCAACTGAGTGCATTTCCACTAAAGATCCCACGGTCTCACCGTCACAGCCCGGGGTGGATTCCCGGGCAGGTACTCGGTGCCGGTCCCAAGCCCGGATGAAATGAGAGGGTTGTGTCAGGAAGGGCATTAAACCTGTGTCAAATCAAATATACGGACCAATGTTCCTGTTCGTTTTGTGACCTCATGACCCTTCCCTCTAGCTGAACAAATATTGATTTTTTTTTATTTTTATTTATTTTTCATCGTAGAAATAACATTATTTCAGGGTGCAAAGCTGATGATGTTAAATTTCAAATTTCAACACTGATTCAATGATAGTTTGGTTGATGCATTAACATTGATTCAATGTTGATTCAGTATTGGGCTGCAATCTGGGTCACCAAACTGACCAAGGAAAAAAAAAATATATATATATAGGTGCATCTAAAAAAATTAGAATATCGTGGAAAAGTTCATTTTTTTCCATGATTTAATTCAAAAAGTGGAACTTTCATATATCGTAGATTCGTTACACATAAAGTGAAATATTTCAAGCCCGTGTTTGTTTTAATCTCGATGATGACGGCTCACGGAAATCACACATCCAGTATCTCCAAATATTCGAATATAGAATTTATAATACAGAAATGTCGACCTTGTGGAAAGTGTGTTCATTTATGCACCGATACTCGGTCGGGGTTTTAATCCTTTTGTATGAATGACTGCGTGAACGCGGCGTGGCGTGGAGGCGATCAGCGTGTGGCGCTGCTGAGGTGTTCTGGAAGCCCAGGTTGCTTTGATAGCGGTCTTCAGCTCGTCTGTATCGTCGGGTCTGGTGTCTCATAGATTCTCTATGGGGTTCGGGTTAGGCGAGTCGGCTGGACGATCGAGCACAGTAACACCACGGTCAGTAAACCAGTTACTAGAAGTTTTGGCACTGTGGGCAGGTGCCGAGTCCTGCTGGAAAAGGAAATCAGCATCTCCTTAAAGCTCGTCAGCAGATGAAGCATGAAGTTCTCTAAAATCTCCTGGTAGACGCTGCATCGACTCTCGACTTGAGAAAACACACTGGACCGACACCAGCAGATGACATGGCAACCCAAATCATCACTGACTGTGGAAACTTCACACTGGACTTCAAGCAGCTTGGGTTCTGTTCCTCTCCACTCTTCCTCCAGACTCTGGAACCTTGATTTCCAAACGAAATGCAACATTTACTCTCATCTTCCCCGTGATTGTGGTCGTGTACTGAACCAGACCGAGGGATTAAAGACTCAGGAAACCTTCGCAGGTGTTTTGAGTTAATTATCTGATTAGAGTCTTCTCAGGTCAACATTTCTCTATTATAAATTCTATATTCGAATATTTGGAGATACTGGATGCTTGATTTCCATGAGCCATAAACCGTAATCATCGAGATTAAAACAACAAAAAGGCTTGAAATATTTCACTTTATGTGTAACGAATCTAGAATATATGAAGGTTCTACTTTTTGAATTAAATTATGGGGGAAAAAATTAACTTTTCCATGATATAAACATTTTTTGATATGCACCCGTGTACATATATATATATATATATATATATATATATATATATATATATATATATATATATATATATATATATATATATTTATTTATTTATTTATTTATTTATTTATTTATTTATTTTTTTATTTTTTTTATTTTTTTTTTCAAGAAATGGATTCACCATGAAAAAAAAACCCCTCACTTTATGCCTTAAGCTTGGGTTGGTGTGTGAATCCTCAGAACTGGTAGAATTCACAGTAACATCCCAGTTATACCAGGAACATTGAGTTTAACTGGTTTTCTAACACTTAATTTTGATTTTGCTGAACAGAGACAGCATCATTATCAGTGTGACGAACTGTGCAACAAGCGTGTACGCCGGCTTTGTCATCTTCTCCATCCTGGGCTTCATGGCACAGCACCTGGGAGTGGACGTGTCCGAGGTGGCGGACCACGGGCCAGGCCTGGCCTTCGTTGCCTACCCGGAAGCCCTGACGCTGCTTCCCATCTCACCACTCTGGTCGCTGCTTTTCTTCTTCATGCTCATCCTGCTCGGTCTCGGCACACAGGTAAACTCAGCCTGTCCTTTATTCTCTCACAAATTCAACCTGGGTCAGGATAGTCAAAACATCCCACCAAAGTGGAGTTTATACCGGTAATGTTAATGTGGCGCAGCCACCATAGAGGTCCCTATGTGTGTTACTAGGTGATACTTTAACAAAAAACAGTGCTTTAAAATTAAGCAACACCTTCTGACCAATCAGAACCAAGAGGGTTCAATATTTGTTCAATATTCATTTAACAAAAGTCCACTCTTCAGCAGGGAATGTTTGAAGAGTGCAGTATTCCCTCACTTCCTTGTGTGTGTGTGTTTGGACAGTTCTGTCTTTTGGAGACGTTGGTGACAGCCGTAGTGGACGAGATCGGCACGGACAAGATCATCCGAAACAAAACCTTCATCACACTCGGAGTGTCCGTCCTCGGGTTTCTCTTGGGGGTACCACTGACCACACAGGTGACTTGCGCACACACCTGAGAATACAACTCAGCGGCCCATGCAGTGCCTCATGTTTTGCTGCCCTCTTGTGGTTGCAGGCGGGAATATACTGGCTGCTGCTGATGGATAACTACGCTGCCAGCTTCTCACTAGTCATCATCTCCTGCATCATGTGCATCTGCATCATGTATGTTTATGGTAAGTCAGTCACCTCAACTTCCTGCTTTTACTGATGTTTTATCTGTGGTGTGTCGATAGGGCTGTAGCGTTCAATGTGTTCTCCTCTTGCAGGCCACAGAAACTACTTTAAGGATGTAGAGATGATGCTGGGCTTCCCTCCACCGGTGTTCTTCAGGGTCTGTTGGAGGTTCATCTCTCCACTTATTATCTCGGTCAGTGTTCACCGTTGCCATGCCAGATTGGTAGACTTCATGAAGTAAATGGGATTTTGTAGTAAACAGTTCTCAGTTAGCGTTAACACCCTGTCCTCCTCTGTGTATCCAGTTCATCCTGATCTTCACAGTGATCCAGTACAAACCCATCACTTACAACGATTACGTGTACCCAGACTGGTCTCTGGTCATCGGCTTCTGCATGGCCCTGTCCTCGGTGATCTGTATTCCCGTCTACGCCCTTTACAAAATCGCCATGTCTGATGGAACCACGTTTTTGGAGGTGAGATGCTGCGCGTTTTCATTCCACCTGTTTAAACAGTTGATCTCGGCTTTCAATAGACTCGGGTGTGGCTTCTGCTCGGTTGGAATGAAAACCTGCACCCACCCACACCGGCTCATTCCGGATAAGATTGGACACCCCTGGTCTAAAGCCTCAGCTGCTCACATACAGTTGAGGTCATGAGTTTGCACACGCCTTGCAGAAACTGCAAAACTTTATTATACTTTTTTAAAAATCATAAAAAATCGCACTGGGTATTTTATTTAGTGTTTATTTAATTGAGTGGTTCGGCATATTTGACTCCTTTCCGACAGTGGCTGTTTCCGAAGTTGAGATCCATCTTTTCATCAAGAAAAATAATAATTTACATCGATTATTCTGTTCAAAAGTTTGCACCCCCCGCCACCCCCGGTTGTTAATGTTCCCTTCTTGAACATCAGTGAATGTTTGCACCTTATATAATAGTTCTGTACGAGTCCCTCAGTCGTCCTCAGTGTGAAAAGACTTACCTCAACATCATAGAGCCGCTATTGGAAAGGGGTCAAATATGCAGAAGATGCTGGAAAAGTAAAGAATGTGCAGGAGATTTCAGATTTTTCTGAAGAACAGTGGGCAGTTTAACTGCTCAGGACAAACAAGGGACTCGTGAAGAACTCTCACTGAACATAAACACAGTCGATCATCCAGGTAACAAGTAGACTTGAGACACTATGGTTCAAAAGATGTTTTTTCTTTAGCTATTCCCATATCATCTGCACGAATGCAGACTCCATATAGCGTTTAAGCAGGTTTTAAGAAATGACCAACAAAACTTTGAATAGAAAGTCTTGGAAAAAAAAAATACTTCCACTAGGAAAGGGCAAGAACCCTGAGCTATATGCTTTGCATAAAATAGTCAAAAGAATGCGGTTAATCTAGAATGTTCCTTTAAAACGAGCAAGTCTTCTATAACTTATCTACATCAGCATACTGCTCATTTAAAATGCTTCCATCATTTCGGCTTCCTCAGCGTTTTGGGAAGAATTCCAGCCGCCTTGAAAGCACGATAAGCTTATACCGTGAGGTCGAAAAGATACGTCTGTCTTTGCATTCTTAATCTAATTTCCATCTCTCTCTCTCTCTCTCTCTCTCTCTCTCTCTCTCCGATGTGCTGCAGCGGTTGAAGAACTCGATGAAGCCACATCCCAGCTGGGGTCCGGCGCTCCAAGAGCACCGCAAGGGCCGCTACGCCACGGCCGAACCCGAATCCGTGGACATGCGTTCTCTCAAGGATGAGGAGAAAGAGAAAGATCAGGATAAAGAGAAGAAGGAAGAGATCGGGCTCACCATTAAGGGCAGCAACGGCTCCACGCTCAACCCGACACCCAGTGTATAGACGCGAGGCCACACCCGCTGAACCTTTACATATTGTAAGGGCTTTATTACTCCTAACCTCTAGAGAGAATCGGTTCTCATCCCAACCCCTCTTTTTTCCTCTTTTTTTTTTTTCTTTTTAATTTAATAATGCTGTTTTTGTAAGTACAAAAATGTGTTCATATGCATACACAAGAAGTCTTTTATGCATCCCTACCATGTGTGTATATATATATAGTGCAGCGTGGGATATATTGGTTTCTTTCTCCTTCCATGTAAAATTTATCTGGAAATGTGACTACTGTTGCTGCGGCTGTAGGTTTCGGCTTGTCGTGTGTACAGCGGTGACAGTGCTGGTCGGGTTAAAAGCTGAAGACCAAATGTTCTTTGACTATAGTGAACACACCATCTATAATTGTATCCCAGCCACATGAAATCTTTATTTTGGGGTTTTGTTTGTTTGTTTGTTTGTTTGTTTGTTTGTTTCTTACCCACTGCCCCTGGCTGTAGCATCAGTGGTTGTATTTGGTCGTTTTTTTTAACAGAACCCACAGTTTTTACTCGGGTAAAGCGAGGCACAAGACAAAGCACAAAGGATATTTTGCCTTCAGCTTTTAGAACAGCTACTGAAGGAAACTCCCTCGATCTAAGCACATTAAGGTCCCAAACCCATTCTCAGGGTTGTGCACAATTTGCTTCTCTCTTTTTTTTTCTTTTTTCTTTCCTAAACCTTTTATCCAACAGCTTGTGATCATTCTAACATTTTTTTTTACTTACGAGATGGCTCTGACTAGTCTTCCATTTTGAACATTATATATACACTACACGGTGAGCGAATGGATTATTTGAGAGATGGCAGGAGTGTTGCCATAGACTCAGTACTGTAGTGTGTGCACACACACAAGGATTGTCGTGGGGGTTTAAAAAAATAAAAGATAGAAAAGGATATGATATGCACAAACCTCCTACATCCTGGGGGCATGGCTGGACTGTGTGTGTGTGTGTGTGTGTGTATTCTTTTGTAATGCATATATATATATATATATATATATATATATATATATATATATATATATATATATATATATATATATATTTGTGTTTAGTGTCACCTTTTTAAAGTCTGTCCTCACCACGCTGATAAGGAGCGAGAAGTGCAGTAAGGTGGAGACAGAGAGTTAGTGCTGGAGATCATTACAGTCATCATTACTGACCTCACTGAACTGCATAGTGTGTGTCATACATAGAATAGAGCTTCACTGACGTCCCTCATCGTATAGTACGGTACTAAACCATTGTATGTTTATTTTGTAAAGACGCTAGAGGATCACGTGTAATAACCTTTTCATATTTACCATACCTCATCCGTGGCTTGATCTTTGTGTTTTATTTTCCGAAAGAGTTTTTTTTTTTTTTTTTTTTTTTGGGTCTCGAGCCGTTGGCTGGAATTGTCATTTAATAGTCGTTCCAGTCACATACAGACACCCAGGCCAGGTCTTTTAGTGTCACAGTGCCCCACATTCCCAGTGTTGGCAGGATGTTGGACGCTTGTATATGTTCGGGATATCGCCAAACAGCTCCAGAGGAAGGCAGTGGTCTAGCACTGTAGCTGCTACAAGTGCATTTCACGATGCAGTTGATGAAAGTCCTGGGTTGTATTTCATATTTGGCCTTACTTTTTCTTCTGTTTGTAGTTTCCCTTTTTGTTTAATAACCTCTTGATGAAAGCTGTACAGTATGATTATACACCCCCTCCCACTCCCCACCAGGAAGTGTAGAAAAAAAAGGTACAAATGAACTAAATCAGCAATAGAAAATAAAACATTTTTAAAAAAGTAAGTAGTGGGAGGTGGGAGGTACCGGACGGTCGGTTGGGCACAGCACAGCGCGAATCCTTGATGCGAGGAAATAATAAGGAAATAATGAGCGAGCACAAGTTTAAACCTGATCAGTGCAGTGCTTTTACATTACTTGACTTTACAGTGAAAAGAGCACAGCACCATCATACACGCTGCACACATCAGGCGTCTTGGTTAAGCCTGTATACATATAGTCATTTCCGCAATAATCTGCAATAATCCACATCGTGTAATCATCAAAATGGTGTCACTACGCCATGTCAGTGTCCTGCGACGTTTAGAAGAGTGCACCTGCCCTGGCCCAGTATTAGCAAATAACCTGCGTATTAATCAAGCAAAATCCGCCGTTTGACCTGGACTTGCACGTGCTCATTATGTCTGAGGTTTATTTATTACAAGGGAAATGAATGTCCTCTTGAAGACATCTGACGCTCTTCTAAGACCTCTTCAGGGTTTTTTCCTTACCTAACTGGGAATTGGTATTTCTTCCCAATTCCCACCCACTAGCCAGTTTGCCTCTACTACATCATCATGCTTAGAAGTTGGAAATGCTAGCTCTTCCATATACAAGTTAGCATCACTGTGATTGACAGAGGATAGAGTAACGCCAACCCTCCCACCCTGGTCAAGTTGGACTCCCGGCCACGACGGCCGTAGCATCGTCAAGATTCCAAATCGCAATATCCCAATGATAGGAACAGTCAGGTACGCTTTTGATTTTTTTGTCAAAGGAATTGGAACGACATCGCAAATGTCCAACTACGTTTACCTGCTATTGTTTCAAAAATTCTCTCCCGACAGGCAGGACCATGACTATATTTTGCTTTGAAAATCGTGTCTCGCTGTGTTTCCCATTGGACACCAGTATACGGAATTGTAGCAGCTTGCCACTTTAACGATTCTGAAACGGTCAGGCTGTGAGCAGGGCATCTGAGGCTGAGACTAACCTTCATTCATATGATCGGTAGCTGTCGTACGATAGGAGAGAGACGTCTGGCGACTGACTAAATTGTTTAACAATTATCACGGTGTGACAACGTATATTAGCACGTGCAAGCTTTCCCAATAGTTTCTTATATTGTGCAACGTGTCGATGCATGAAGGACATGTTCATACGGTGAATCGTAGTTCACCAACTGTGTCTGTTTTAGCATTTAACTTGATGTTCTGAACCTCCTCCTCTGAAATGAATATTTGATTAGCGCGTAGAATTCAGTTAATTCTTGTCTATGCTAGCGATGATGAGACTTGGTCTGATGCAAATGCACCCGGGTCCTGTACTGTTTTATTTTTACAGTGATGTCAAACATAATAATTGAATAACTGGACTGGTGTGTATGTGCATTTTGTTTTTTGTTTTGTTTTTTGAATGATTTGATCAGATTGGGGAACGTATTGTAGCTCTTTCGGTTTGGGTTTTCTTTTCATTAGCCGGCGTTTCTGCGCACTCGGCGTTCCTGTGTAGTGAAAACGTTTCACTAGTGAGTCTTAGTACGTAGTGCAGAATAATATCATTATCGGTGTCATTTTTAAATCTGTATGTAACTAGTCATGTGATCGTTTAAAAGAAAGAGCTTACCTTTGTAAGAGAATCGCGTTTGTTTTATTTTTATAGTACTAAAACTGTATGTTTTGTTTTGTTTTTGTATCCATATGCAGTGACACTGTTTATTTTATCTCAAGCTCCTTAAACCAGCTGATTATCAAAAATGTTGCCAAACTAACACTCTGGACTGAAACTTGAAGCACAGAGGAATATGATTTTCACAGTGCTCAACAAAGAAAGAATATTCACCTCTTTTACAGTGATTGCACAGTACAAACGCAGGTTTAAAGGGTTATTCCTTACCCACCCAGTGTAATACATTCTGCCTGAACCACCTTCCCTAAAGCATGCTGTAGTGCCCTTTAGGAAAATATGACTCTATACACACACCCTGCTCCAACTAAAGGTGTATTACCAACTCTTTTGATAGAAGTGTTTGATAGAAGAGTTCAACACGTAACGGTGGAGAAAACGTTCCAGTGTATAACTTTGAGGGGACAGGAGTACTCATACAAAGGAGAGGAATTCGAAAACCGAGCATAGTCTAACCAGCAGCTAGCTAATATAAATAATAGCTTTTTTTGTTTGTTTTTTTGTGAGATGGTAGCCTAGCATAAATCATCATCTGAGACTGACAGGGGACACAGGGACACTAAATGTGTGGGGAAAACCCTTCACGTGATGAAATTTTGTCTACTATATGTACAGTTGTGGTCATGAATTGACACATGCCACAAATAACAATTGACACCCTGTTCAAACAAGATCACAAAACATAAAAACAGCCGTCGATCATCCAGGTAACGACACACAGTATTAAGAATCGAGCGTGTGTAAACTTTTAAACTGGTTCGTTTGTGTAAATTCAGTTGTTATTGTGTCTTGTGGACTCCATGTAAACATCTGTTATGTGAAATAGTTTATTCAGGGCAGGACTATTTTTATTTCTTTTTTTTTATTTTATGATTAACATTTTGCAGATCCTGCAAGGCGTATGTAAACTTATGACCTCAACTGTAGATTAGACTACTGTGTGTATATATATATATATATATATATATATATATATATATATATATATATATATATATATATATATATATATATATACATATATATATATATATATATAGCATAAAGTGTAAACAAACCGTGTAGTAGTTAACTCGTGAGAAAATGAATTATTAGTTAGACCGGGAACCGAGATGTTTCTGTAAACTTCCAAAGGGGTCCACTGACCTGTAAAAGTGAATGATCGACTCCTACTAACATGTAGCTGTGAAATTATTAGTCATTTTAATACATGCTGATTTATAACCGGAAATGTCACACGCCCTAAAGTTGCATGATCGCTGCAGAAATCTCCCAGTAAAGATTTAAAGATATTGTAACACATGTTGTACTCCTGCTTTGAATTTCTGAGCTGCTCATCTGTGTGTTATTCATTTCCACTATAAATACAGCTGATTTTCTTTTCTTTTTTTTCTTTTTTTTTGTGGGTTCGCCAAGTAATAATGCACACTATATCGTATTTGGACGTATTTGGATTTTTTTTTTCTATCCAAGCTCCTTGCTGTTGTAAAGAGACCTTTTATTTCCGAACGGAATGCATCATCGTGCATGTTCATGTTCCAGCACTTTACAGTGTCACTTTGATGATGTTTAATAGCATCGTGTACAGCATTACGACCCCACTCACTCTCTACTACTCAAACGAACTGCAGAAAAAAAATAACAATTAAAAAAAAAAAAAAAAAGTAAAAAAAATGAAGGTGTCCACTACTGTACTGTCCACTACTGTCACGTCCTGGTGAAGTTACTGTGATGGCAGGGAAACTGAAAATGAGCTCAGAACTTTCTATCAAACATATCTAACCATGTCTTTGGAATCTTAGGGCCAAATTGCATCAAACATTGTCTTAGTCGCGTCAGCTGTGTATCTTAAATGGTTCAATTTCAAATGGTAAAATAAAGTTTATTTTAAAGATCAACTGTCTGTGTGCCTTTTATGGAATACCTGAGCTGTTTACTTGCATTGCATGTATGAAATAAACGTGTAAACATGTGTCATTAGTCTTACTATATAGTTTGGAATGTAAATGATATGTCTAGATCATGCATGTTTATCTCAGGTGCGTTTAGGTGGCACTGAGCAGGTTTCCTGTTTGATTAGGTGCCAGGCGTCTGCCCACTCGCTGCCCCCTACTGCTGGCTCTCTGCCCTGCCGGTGGGGCAGGTATCAGTGGTGTTGGGGCAGCCCCGAAATGCCCAGCCAGTGCCCCATCTTTAAGTCTACAGGTTGCAGATCCTACAAATGCAATTTTCGACTCACTCGGAGAACTCTGTATAGTGGCTGAAGAAGCAGAGCTAATCTGCGGCATATGGGAGTTCTCCAAATCTAGTTCCTGAAGCTGTGAAGGATTCGGGGATGACCCTGGAAGCTGCATAGCCTTAAGAGAAATTCTGTGCCTGGTTTGGCCCAAGAAATTAGGTCTGTTATCATGTCGTGCTACAGCTGGAGGAGGCTTTGGTTGAAGAAAATCTCTTCTAGGTGAGACTGGCTGCTTCATTTCCCTGAAAAATGATGCAGTATTAGTGGAAATATTGACTACATACAGTAAATCCAGACAGAAATAGGATAAAGTGTTTTTTTATCATTAATATAAATATAAATAGTTAAATGGTAAGAAACAGAACCAGTTTTGTGGCAGGATTTTCAGTCAGACCTGCTGGGAATCTGAGAAACATCAGGCTTCGGTTTATCTGTGCATGTAGGCTCATTCAACAAATTCAGGGCTTCCAAGTCTTGCTGGATAAGTCGGCGCTCCTTTTTCAGCTCTGCGAAGAAATAAGCATCAGAAAAGTGACATAAAAAGACCTGGATCAAGACCTTCAAGCCACAATCCTCTCCATTTCCTTCTATGAATAAAAACATCCATTAAAAAGCCTTTTTTCTGTTTGCAATGAAGGAGATAAAGGACGTAAAGAGGAGGTGCTAAGGCAGGACACGCTGACAGGGCTAAGATTCAGACGGTGAAACGACAGTGAAACTGGATATAAAGTTATCACTGAACCACTAGATGGTAGTGAAACCCAATTCAGCAGCTCATGGGTGCACATCTGGATATGGTTATAAACTTGCTTTAAGATGGACTTCAAAGGGTTCTCACATGTGACCGTTCAGAAATAATTATAAGTCAGTACATTATCTATAGTGAATAAATCCGTCATTTATGTTCATTTCTTTTTAACCATAACTGTTGTTGTTTGACAGTTTAGTGTTGTTGATTTAGTTAATTGCCTTTCTAACGTCCACATTTTGTATTTTGCCATACATTCATTGGAGTCGAGGGTTCAATAGATAATTAAGGGTTCTTCCAGAAAACAGGGGTCCATTACAGAACCGTTAAGGTTCCCCAGGGGGACACCATTTCTATATATGAAGTGGTGCTTGAACCCATTAGAATCTGCATAAATATGACCTAAAACATCATCGGATTTTCACACAAGTCCTAAATGTAGACACAGAGAACCCAGTTAAACAAATGATACAAAAAAATATTATACTTGATCATTTACTTATTAAGGAAAATAATCCAATATTACATATCATTATGTTTTAGGTGATATTCATGCAGAAATATAGAACATTCTAAAGGGCACCACTGTTTGTTATATATTGGTCTGTATTTTAAGCTGTAGAGTTTGTTAACAGTTCACACTTAGCAGTCCATTATTGCTCATATCCCTAGCAGTAAATTATTACCTGTATCCTTTTTTTGTTTCTTAAAAGCCCCAGACCATTTTGCATTTCTTTTTATTGCTACATAATTGCGAAAACGCAATGTTCACAGATTCTTTTGGTTCATATAGAAGTGACTTCCCAAGTATTTCACCAGATTAATCATACGCACATTCTGTTTAATATATTAAAGTTTGTTTCAGTTAAAAACAACAACAACAACAACTAGTCTCCCTTTTTATCTGCCTTCCCGCCTGCCTGTCTGTCTGTCTGCCTGCCTGCCTGTCTGCCTGTCCGTTATTTGTCTGAAGGCGTAAGACTCTTTAGTTTCATGTGGCCACTGCTTTACTTCAAAGAACTTCTTAATCATGTTCAGCTCCTTTGGATATTTATTTCATCTGATTATTTCATGTGTGTTAGCCCAGACACATCAAACACTCAAAACATTTTTTTTTTAAATCCAATAAAAAGCTGATGACCGAGATATAAACCAGAGCACCTAATTCTGCAGCGGTCTTTAAAGTCCTTATTTCTTTTCTTTCTTGTTCCATATGAATATTTCAGATGGGGAAAAAAATAATGAATACATTGTGTCTAGAAACGAAATCAAAGCCTCCTTCTGATCAGCTTCCTCCGTGATTAAATTCCTAATGATACCTGACCTGTCCCACACGATGTCCTTTTATTCTGCTTGTATGTCTGCTTCATCTTCAGTAACCTCTTTAACCTTATTCAGGGTCACGCTTGATCCACAGTCTATCCCGACACACACATTCACACCTAGTGGCAATTAACAGTAACCAAATCCACATAATGGCATCAGTAGCTAACTGCAGCTGTGAGTTCAAATCCCAGCACCATCAAGTTGCCATTATTAGGTGCTTGAGCAAAATCCATAACCCTCCACTCTCAATTGTATCCTGTCTCAATTGTATGTCACTTTGGATAAAAGAATCATCCAAATAAGTATATGTTCTCTGGGGTTTTCTGGTTTCCTCCCACCTCCCAAAAACACGCCTGTAAACAGATGGGCTGTTCTAAATTGACCTAGATGTGAAGGAATGCACAGACACGTTGTGTGCATGATGCAAAACTATGGACTTGCGTGTATCTCATCCAGCATGTATTCTCACCTCACACTACACTACAGTGTTCCCACGGTGGATCCACCAGGACCCTGAACAGGATAAAGTGGCTACCGAAAATGAAAGAATGAATACAGTCAAAACAAGCAGGGTCTGATGACAGTTTCAGCTGCCTACTGACCTATTAGTGTGGGTTCCATGAAGCCGCTCTGCTTCAGATATTCCAACTCCACACTCTCCTGAAGGACACACACACACACACACATAGGTGAAGCTACACTGCCACAGAAGCATATGAATGCTTAGCAAACTGTGCAGTCATTTGTTCATATCTTTACAGAAACCAATAAACAGCACAACCCCAATACATCTCGGTCATCTTGGTCAGCCCAAAACTGCTAAGTGACTGGACTTCAAGCATCCCTATTACAACAGTGCTTTAGCTGACAGAGGACATGCTCCCTCATTAGCACATGTGATATCTAGCAGCTGGCTGTGAGGCCCATCAAACCCTCTTTATGTGCTCTGAGCTTATTGCTCTGACATGGATTCAACAGCTAAGTATCCTAGTGGGCAGGACACAGCTGTTATGATGTTTGTGTTAAGTGTGTGCTAATTCTCCTCCCAACAGTGCAGCTGAAGCAGATGGCTGTGCAACTCAAGAAGGGCAAAGAGGAAAATGTTATCAAATAAGTGTGCTGTTTTTTTAATAGGAGTTTCTCTCTGGGTGTTCATAGTAAATACTCTGTAAAGTAAATACTTTCCATACAGCTCAGTAATAGTGAGTGTACCTCATTAAATGCTGTTCTTTTATGATATATCATATAGTAGTGAGTGTGGAGACACAGAGTGCTATATTGGTAGTACAGTATAAATGTCTGGGAATGTCTGGATACATGGTTTTCCCATCTGTGAGCAGAAAGAAGTGCCACATCTGGAACTGCGTTCAGTGCTATGCCAACACAAAGTGGAAAAGTGTGTGTTTATGGGAGAGGGAGAGGGAGAGTGACAGACAGACAGACAGACAGACAGACAGACAGACAGACAGGCAAGGTACGCTTACTATTATACGGTACACAACTATTACCTATAAACATGAATGACAATTATCACAAATCATGGAAAGATATCATTTTTTGCAATGTCTGGAATGTCAGCGTTTAGGGATGATGTAAGAGCTGCCTGGGATGGGTTATACTTCTTCAAGCATTCAGGACTGTAAACGTCATAAGAAGACGAAATCAATCAATACAGGGCGTTTTATAATAAGAAAATAATCCGTGACAGGGTGGTGTGATGACACACTGAAGTCCAGAATTCTACTATAAGAGCATGACTCAAAGTGGATTTTTATCCATACAGGAATTTAAGGATCTGCTGCTAACGTCTTAGTGCCAGTTACCACAGCACACCTTCGGAGGTCTTGTAGAGTCCACGCCTCAACGGGTCAGAGCTGTTTTGGCGGCACAAACGGGACCTACACGGTATTACGCAGGTGGTTTTAATGTAATGGTTGATAGGTATACATTCTAGCAATAAACAGTTGTTTCCTCACCAGTCTCTTTTTTTTCTCTCTCTCTCTCTCTTGACGTTAAGACTTTCACATGGCAGAAAACCTACTTACTGACAAAGCACAGACACCCTCATATTCTAGAACTGTTTCACCATATCAAAATTCTATGACTTCCTTTGTTAAAGAACAACGACAACAATTTCAGCTGACGCTACTTTCAGAGCCGTTGTTCAAGAAAATTAGCACGCATCTTCGGACTGATCGGGATTTGAAAATTCAGCACTGTGGCGGGATAATGGGACTCGTTTTAACCTCCTTCATCTTTCTTCAGCTGTACGCCCCAAAAACGTTTTCTTCAGATCTTCCTGCGATTTTAAGCTGTCCGTTATTTGTCCCACTCCAACTGCTTCCGATACGTCAGAGTGCTCTTTCATAACGTTCAGCTCCTTTGCATAGTTATGTTACACTGTTATGAGGATTATTTCATGTGTGTTAGCCCAGACCCTTTGAACTGGCAAGACGTTTTTTGATCTTGTTCAGTAAATGGATGATGGCCGAGGCATAAAGTATAAACTGCTTCACTGGACAGTCCCAGATATGTTCCTGGTAATGATGTGTGCATTCTGGAGTGGCAGAGGGGCTGTCACCTAGCAACATGCCGAAATAGGGGTTAAAAACACAAGTACTGATGAAATATCATGAAAGATTGGAATACGTCTTACTTTGGCTAAGACTCTCTAGTGATAGAGATCGCTCTAATGTCATATAATCTCTAACGGTAATATGTAGATTTAGAGATGTTAGATGTCGTACAGTATTTAACTGAAAAGGATTACAGTTTGTGTAGCTGCGCTGTTGAATCTGGCCAAACTCACAAGTGTGTATCATCATCATAGAAGTTACAGCCAACAATATATTTGTGAATTATGTATCCAAGAGGCTATATATAAAAGATAAATGACAAAGAGTCTAGATCAGAACCTTGAGGGGCACCGTACTGCTCTGAAGACTCTGGTTTGATGCTCACAAACTGGTAACGGTCTGTCAAGTTAGATCTAAACCAGCCAAACCTGACTATCTTTTCAAGCCTGTCCATTAAAATTTCATGATCGATAGTGTGCAATGCTGTGCTCTTAAGTCGAGTGGAGTACTGAAAAATGCAGTCTGACCTGGATTTAAACCTGTCTTATAGGAATTTCAAACTAGCCTGAGCTCATCTTACACTGACACAACGAGCTTCTGTGCTCGGAGCTGGTATGACAGAGCGCTGACCTTTACTCAGGCATGCACATTAATGAAACCATATGTCTTCAGCTGCAGTGTTAAATTGTTAAACCTGGAGCTTTATTTTACAGTGGTGCTTGAAAGTTTGTGAATTTTATTTCTTTCTACATAAACATGGCTTAAAACATCATCAAAGTTTCATCAGAGTCCACACACTTGCCTCTCACAGGTATGTCATATCGGATCATTTTCCTCAATAAATAAATGTTCAAGTGTAATATTTTTGTCTCATTTCTTTAATTGGGTTCTCTTTGTGTCGACTTTTAGGACTTGTGTGAAACTCGGATTATGGTTTAGGTCATATTTATGCAGAAGTATAGAACATTCTAAAGGGTTCACAAACTTTCAAGCACCATTATAGGTTCAGCTGCAAGCTAAAATATTATCTCCAGGTCTAACAAAGACTGACTGATGGTCAAGCATTGCTCCATTTTTACATTTTTCATCAATAAAATAAAAAGATCAATAGACAACAAAGGGGAATCCTACCTGCAGCACCTGAACATCATTTTTCAGAACTTCACATTCCTCAGTAAGAACTGATCTGCCAATCAATACAACCAAACAATCAGAAGGAACAGAAACATCACATTCGTTACAAAAATATGATTAACTTGAATTATATAGGAACATGATTAAAAGATTAACATACAGTATTTCCACAATAAGTTAACTTTCCTCTTGTTTGCTTCATCACTTTTTCCTAATGCTTCTCTCTCATTAATGTACAAACTTTATCCAATTCCCCTTAGTTCTAAAATGCATTCAGTTTGGGTCTAGTTTAGACTTTTTGAACACCGTATAGCAAAGCCAAAATCTAAAGACTCTTTGAGAAGAAGAAGGAAAGACGTGAAAGAAGGGGCTACTCTTCCCCTGTTACACAAACACTGTTGGCTTTTAATTTGCTTCCTTTTTTTAGGACTCAGGAATCTTACATATGCCTGGGTCTGCTATTCATTTGCTCACAAAGGGGGTTTCTGTTCTGGTGGACTGAACTGGCCCACTTCCTCTCCGCTCTACACTACCCAATGTCTCCTTAAGTGTAAAAAAATAAATACATTTAAAAAATGCAGGATATTATTTCCTAGTTAAACGCATGGCAGTTCTTTCAATTGATATCAAACAGGCACCGTCCATGCTTCTGCTTAAAAGGCTGATAATTGCCAGTTGTTGCTAATGGCTAACAAGACCGCTCTGGGTTAAAGTCCAGTTGGGCTATCTGATGTCTTAAAGGCTAACTGTAGGAGCTGTGTAGACGGTCGGGAGTCTAGACGGGGAGTGCCACTGAAGGGGAAACAGAGGAGAGGGGAGTGCTTAGTCTTTAAATAGCACGTCTGCAGACACGTCTGCTCTGTGTTCACAGGCGGGGAGGAAAGCAGCTGAAGAAATCTCAGCGGAAGAACGTTCATTACACAATATTTACCTCACTGGGTATTTATAAAGAGTCACTGTATTATTGAAATGTTACACCCTAGAGTATAGCATTACAGCGCTACCACAAGTGTGACCTTTTGTGCCAAGTCAAGCAGCACATTTCGGGAAAAAATGGAAATTGGAAACAAATGTAAAAAAAATAAATAAATAAATAAAAATCCTCACACTTTAAGTGGGAAACAAGTTCACCGTGGTGCACACATATTTCTAATGTACAGACATTATCCCCTCCATCATCCCCATTTCCCTCTTCCAATCTTTTCAGTATATCTCACAGAAGAAATGCTTCTGTACATCATAGCCACACTGTCTGCACTTACACTTTGCTTTTGTTTGCAGAAATGAATTTAACTTAATTCAAATTATTTGCTACAAAACAAGATCTTGGTAGCCATGGACTATTTTAAACTCCAATTTGGCAACCATGTCTTTAACGGTCCTATCTGCTGCTCCTCCCCCCAGTCATGAGGGAGAGAAAATCCTTTTCGTTATTTGCCCTTGCTACAGTTCCCATTTTTTACCACTAGGTACAATAATAGCTGGGGTGACAGTAAATGAGGCAGCGAGCATACAGTCCCATGATTAATCAACATGTATGCAAGCGAATCAACCGAACATAGGCTTACATCTGTCAAAGAGCAACTTTTTTTAATAGTTGGTCGCTCAAAGGATGCAATTAATATTTCAATGGAATTTCAAATGAATGGAGTGAATGAGGAATCTCTGAATAAAGACATGCATAAGTTAATGACTGTCTTTCTGCAACCTGTTGAATTATTGAGATCATTTTTACTCACTTTAGATGGGACACAACTTCGTTTATATGGGTGATGTTCAGTTTGTGCCGCAGAGCTTCAATTTCATCTTCGATGCTGGAGTGAGATGAGAGTCTTGAGCTTGACCTGATAAGATAATACATAATACATCATAAAACTTAAGAGCTGCTTATTACTGAACCTAATGGCAGTAATACATACACACACACACACACACATATACATACATACATACATATATATATATATATAAAATGCTTGTGCAGTACTGACCTGCTGGACGCAGGCCTGCTAGATGGTGTTGCACACTCAAAGCTGTCTGGACTTCGCTGTCTCTCTGTGCTGAGTGCATAACTCACCACCTTGGGATTGTATCGGGACATGACTTTATCTCCATCTCTGCAACACAAACAGAGGACAAGGATCTTCACAAGGAACTAGTGTCGAGTAAAAGAATATATAATATTTAAATAGATTTATATCCAGTCCCCTGCGAAACTGTTGGAACGGCAAGGCCATTTGTTTTTGCTGTAGACTAAAGACATTTGCGTTTGACGTCAAAAGAGTTTCAGAATTTCAGCTTTTATTTCCTGGTATTTATATGTACATGTTACAGGGCATACAACATAGCACATTTTGTATCGGACCACCCAATTTGTAGGTGAGTAAAAATATTGGTTCATGTGACTTGTTACCCAGGTGTGTCCTGTTAGACTGACTGTTTTAACAATAAATAGCTCTGAACATCTACTCTTGGTTTTAGCCTTCAGTTTCACCTGTAAAGACTGCATTTGTTGTTAAAAAGGATAAACCGACATGAAGACTAGAGAGCTGTCTATGGGAGAAAAGCAAGCAAGGAAAAGAAAGGAAAATGACAACAGATGATGACTGAAACATTGTGAGAGCTGTGAAGAAGAACCAAAACTCAACAGTCAGTGACATCACCAACACCCTCCACAGGGCAGGGGTGAAGGTCTCACAATCCACCGTTTGAAGAAGACTTCGAGAGCAGAAATATAGAGGCCATAGCCACTCATCAGCAGTAAGAATCAGAAAGCCAGATTGGAATTTGCAAAGAGATGAGCCACAAAAGTTATGGAACCAAGATTAACCTCTACCAAAGTGATGGAAAGGTCAAAGTGCGATGAAAGGAAGAAAGTCTGTGAAACACGGTGTAGGGAGTGTCAATAAGTAGCAGGTTTGATGCTGCTGGGATATGCAACCAAATATTAAGTGTTATTTACTTCGAGACTTATCTGTTCTTATACTTTTGCTCACCTAAAAATTGGGCGTCTCATACAACAGGTTCTATGTTGTTTATGTTGTTTAACACATCTAGATGTAAACACCGGGAAATAAAAGCTGAAATCCTAAACTCTTTCTCATATCCATCTTTTGATCTTAAACCCAAATATCTTTGGGGTACAGCACAAACAAATGAATTAGCCTTGCCGTTCCAATAGTTTCAGAGGGGACTGTATTTCTGTGAAGCTGCTCTGTGACAATGTCCACTGTTAAAAACACAATACAAATAAAACCGAATAGAATTGAAATGAAATGGAAACGAACACACACAGTAACACAACTAATAATATTAATAATAATAATAATAATAATAATAATAATAATAATAATAACATCTATGCTAATGGCCTACCTCTTCCTAAAGCACTTAATTTAGCACTTTAAAAAAATATATGTTTTCTGTGTGCTTTTCTTACTATATTACCTTCCCAACAGTGCTATTAGAGACTTCAAAGCACTTCTGTAAGTCGCTGTGGATAAGGGCGTTTGCCAAATACCATAAATGTAAACTGTCACTATAGAAATGATTTATGGAATACCTGCTATGAATGTTTTATGAACACAGATAAAGTGTCACCTACATTGTTTATGAAAAGGAACCAGTGGTAACCAGTCATATCTTACACTCAGTAGATGACTACAGTCAAATTTTGACATACTGTACACAACAAGCCGGCTTGTTAGCGCTAGCGTCCATACTGTTTAGCACATTCTGTGCATCTGCCGTTTATGCTAGTCTCCTAAATGATAGCCTCGATGTGAATGCTCTGCCTCTTCCTTTAATCTTCCCTGTTTTCTGAAGCTCTTGTGCTGTAATCTTTAACTCCCCATGCTTAACTGACTCACAGACAGGAAGAAAAAGATCAAGAAGACCCTTTCATTTTCCTTTTTTTTTTCTCTCTCTCTCCCTTCTTGGCTGTGTTCCAGTGAGAAACAGAGACAGAGATGTGAGTAGGGGGATTTGAGACTGCACAGCATGAGCACATCTTTTATCCCTAGCCAATTCCGCAGCCCTGCTGGACTAAAAGAAGTGCGTGGATGTGTGTGTGATGAACAGAATGCAGAAGGCTATGTGTTTGGCCATGTATGAGGCAATACAGTACCTTCTCATTAAGAGGTTTAGCCACAGAACCCACTGTAAACCGAGTGTTTGTGTTTACACTGCCTTGGAGAAGATATAAACCCTCTATGACAATTGATAGACACTTACCTAAATAATAACGACGGTTTAATTTCAATAGGTGACAGCCGTCAAATACTACTTACGTCAGTTTTATTACGTTACACAGATGTTTCTCTGGATAAGGTCGTGTTGCAACACTTTCCAAATGGACATATTTTTGAAAGGCATGACTACAGAGTTGTAACTCACTGTACTTGTGATATGACAGTCACATGAAGGTGATGAATATAATCAGCACTCGGTGGTAAAACCCACAAAACCCTGCTAAACAACACTGTTACATGTTACCGGACCACGTTTCTGACAAAACATCATCAAAGCTGAGTGGAGACGTGCAGAAAGTAAAAGATTATTGATGATCAAATTAGTGTGTATGAATCTTAGATGAATATGTGTTTTTTTTTTTTCTTTTCAATATTAGCTGCTGTCTATGTGAAAATCTACATACAGAGTATATACAGTACATCAGACATACGTCTAATTACTACATATTTAATACCATGGCACGGTCAAGACATTTATTTATACACGATATGGCCAAAAGTATACGGACACCTGACCATCATACTTATATGAGCTTTTTGGACATCCCATTCCAAAACATTAAACATTAATATAGAGTTTCCCACGCAAACCGACGTGCATAGTGATCTTAGGTGTGTGTAGAGCTGCTCGGTCATGGAAACCCATTTTATGAAGCTCCTTCTACATAGTTCATGTGCTGATGTTGCTTCCAGAGGCAGGTTGGAACTCTGTAGTGAGTGAACCAAACAGAGGACAGGTGATTTGTACACGCGCTTCAGAACTTGGCGGTCCTACTCTCCTAAAAGCTTGCATTGCACAAACTGGTTAATAGCAAAGGTGTGACAGTCCCATGTTTACAATAAAAGTCGCTGAACTCTTCAGTACGATCCACTCTGCTGCTTGTTTGTCTCTGCTCTGGAGATCGCATGGCTATATTCTTGATTCTATACACCTGTTAGCAATGGGTGTGGGTAAAACACCTGAACGCAATAATTAGGAAAGATATCCACCATACTTTTAGCCGTATAGTCTATTTTTATGATTTTTATTTTGCTATTTATACGATTTTGATGATAACCAATTATACCATAATGCTAATACACTATTTATGAAAACTCATGGCTGCTGAAACAACATTGTTTTGTACGTACTCTAAATAAGAGTGTGACATTCGATATATATATTACACCGTAACCATTACGTGACTCTGACATATTAGAATTATGTCGACATACAAAGTCAATCGTAAAAATGATCTCAGTAGGTCAGTGCAGAAAAGGTCATAACAGAACCTTATGCGAAAAAAAAAAAAAGTAAATCTGTCCCTAACAAATGTTTCTCTAGCGTTATTAGGCGTATGTATTATATACAACTGGCCTTCAGTAAAGAAACAGACAGTATATAGACAGTATTTTACACTATTATACAGAAAAAGGCCGCATGCATGACAACCCGCATCCTCATCTCTCTTAGTGTGTGTTTGTAGTGAAGGACGAGGATGAGAACAGAGCCTACATTGTGCACAGCATAGATCTGAGAGTAGCACAGAGCTGCTGCCAGTGAGAGGATCTCTAATGCCTGTACAAAAACATCAAATAGTCAATGCTTTTCTGCTCTGTTCATGAAAGCTCTGCATCCGCATTAAATAAGGACTCCTTCGTTTCCTTTAGGCTGAGAATGTTGCCTCCGTTACGAAATACAACGCGCACGACACGCACACAGCTTTCGCAGGCTTCCAGGCTTGCTGCACTTGCTATTCTGCTTTCCTTTGGAGATTTAAGGGGCTTTGAGGGTCTACGCCGTTTGCAGTTCACACGGCCACGTTAAGGCGCTCGATCAATGGGCATTCAGTGTAAAGGGCCAGGTGCAGCTCCACTGCCTTCACCCATAACAAATCACACACACAATGAGCGGAGGCTGACCACACAAGAGGGGAGGGAAGCTGGTGAAACCCAGGGAGAGAAAGAGAAGGGGGAAAAATGCTGTCAGTCAACTCCTGTAAATCAGGCTGTTTTTAAAAGGTGAGCCCGCCCTCACTAACGTGGCACTGAGTCAAAGGTTTCCTGTTCTGTGCTGGGGGGGAAGGGAAAAAAAAAAGAAAAAAAAAAAAAAAAAAACAGTGGGCACAGATCCACACCCCATCTGAAAGCAGTTGACTTACAGTGCGAGACTTAATTATACAAGCAAGTCGAGAAAGAGCCAGACCAGGCGTGACGAACAAAACAAACAGGACTGAAAAACATTGAGGCCAGCGGCATCTGCTAGTCTCGACTGAGGCGATTCGTTTCAACGCAGCTCGAAAGAGATCACAAATTACGCTTTAAAACTGTCCGTAAACATCCGACGTGCTCTCTCTGATGAAGTGCCTCGCTGTTTGCTTGTGCACCTGCTCCCGACAATGAGGCCTAGCGCACCAGACAAAGATTCGGTGAACCCTTTTCCGGACGTCGATTAAGTCGTGGGTGGACCAAATTACAGTCGGGTTGGGATTCTGCACTGAGAAAGCCTATTAATCGACGATTAGGCTTTAGCTACGTCTGGGAAACCAGGCCTCTCATCTTGTCGCTACGATGCATGCACAGTCAAGTCAAGTTCGACATCGATGTCTTAAAAAACCCTCAAATCTATAGGACTAAAACATAAAACTTCTATTTAGAAGGAAGCGCTTTGGCAGACAGCATTCTTTCCACCATCCTTGCGCTACTTGGATACGATCACTCCTTCTGTTCGAGTACTACCTGTAAATAACTTCTTTTAGAAAGAGTTCAACGGTCATCCGGATGCATTGTTGCACTGAAAAGCGAGGCCACCCAAAACCCTGCTATTTCGCCACAGGGCGTCCGTTATAATGGGTGTAACCAGGCAACAAATTGAAATGTTATCATAAAGTGCAATCAATCAAAAAGTAAACAAGGAGTGAACAATGCTAAAGAAATGCTTTGGGAAAACAATTAGTAGGCTGGCAGCATTACTGAGGTGCCATTATGCTTCACGCTTAAAGACTGGGTTACAATTTATCTCTGCTTCTTTCTGGCTTCTACCGGCTCCAACAAATAAATGATTTAAAACCCCAGCGTTCGTTCTCTTAGTGGAGCTTTGTCCACATTTGACAAATTGGGGTTCTGACCTTTACCCATACCTCAAAGACCAGTGTAGTCTCAGCACATTTATCAGCACATTTATTTGTGAGAACATTGAATCTAAAGGCCAGCTCAGAGCTGAGAAGAGAAATGAAGCCTGGATTAGTGCGAAGACTGATTCGTTCACATGAAAGGACTCGTGCATTTCGCTGGTTTCTTCTCCCTCGGATGTCTCAGACACCGATGTAAAGTGATTCTTTGTTAAACTGCAGGATGTATTAGTTCCTGTTTCAGTCGCTTCTTTTGCTATGATTGTATTCGATGATTGAAATTTCACGCATGGCTGTCGGTTGAGGTCAGACCTCAGGTAGACAATCAGTCTGGTTAATGCAGATCGATCGGGTCAAGTCCCAATCCAGTTTTAACCCTTTAACAAGTACACGGTGAAATATTTGTGCAAAAAAAAATAAATAAAAAATCACTAATTTGATCACATTCAACAGAATTTCATTGATTTTATTTTTCAGGTTCACCCTTCAGATGAGGAGTTATGGACGTCTACCGGCCAGTTGAGTTGCTCTTTTAATTTAGTTACCAATAGAAGTGGCTATTGAGCACGACAAACCAAGACTATGCTTTTACTTTTGTAACTACAAATGTAATGAACGAAACTTTTTCAAGTGTTTAGATATGAAATTGCAATCAAATATCTTTAGGTACGGAGTCTCCCACACACACTAGACAGGATGAGACCGTATGCCGCATCCGAATATCCCTACTACCTAACTGTACAGTAGGCGAAAAGCATTGCAGTATGTCCGAATTTCCAATATTCACAAAACAGTAGGTGAAAAATACCCAGATATTCTGCAGTAGGGAACCAATGGACACTGCGCTATCCCATAAGGCAACAGGAGAGCTGTCGCGGAAGAGCTGTCAGAATCAAAAATGGCGGAAGGCAGCATGTCAGCTCTTTTTAAGTTGTAGGTCACATGACAGTGCCAACATGGCGGATGTAGTATGTCCGGATTGTATTCATACCGCACACGTATACTGATCAGTACGTACTGTACAAACGGCCGAGCAGTAGGTACTGAATCGAAAGCAGTAGGTACTGTTACAGCTCATGACTATCATCTTCTACAGAAAACAAACAAATACACATAAAATAAAATATACTACTTATCCTGTACACATAGGTGAGAACTTTATTTGACATATTTTAGTAAAGAATTTTAACCCATAGCTGCTGAGTATAACAACTCATACTATACATAAATACAGGGGCATGACTGTAAAATTATATTCTTTATAAGAGTGGAACGTCAAATACAAGATACAGTATGTGTTTTGACTTTTTGTTAACTTTTGACATTTTGATGAATGAGGAGCAGCGCTCGTCTGGTTTTCATAGCGATTCCCAAGCTGTGGTTAGAGACGCATTTACTGTATATTGGAATTACAATGATAAATGTGTGTATCCGTGTGGTTATATGTCGTCCCAGCCATACCGGTGTATACACAGGAATGACGTCAGGATGAGGGAGCAACTTGTAAGACAAGTGTGTAAAGCGGTTCTATTCTCAAGGGTACCACTTTCCAAAGGAACTTGAAGAAAGCACTGGCAGTTATTCAACTGAGAGAAAGCAATATACATTATTCATTCATCCATCCATCCATTCACCCATTTATTCATTCCTTCATCTATCCACCATTCATTCATCCATTCATTCATTCACCCACTTACTCATTCCTCCATCCATTCACCATTCATTCATTCATCCACCATTCATCCATTCATTCATTCCTTCCTCCATCCACCATTCATCCACCATTCACCCATTTACTCATTCCTCCATCCATTCACCATTCATTCATTCATCCATCCACCATTCATTCATTCATTCATTCACCATTCACCCATTTACTCATTCCTCCATCCATTCACCCATTCATTCATCCACCATTCATTCATTCATCCACCATTCATTCATTCATCCATCCACCATTCATTCATTCATCCATCCACCATTCATTCATTCATCCATCCACCATTCATTCATTCATTCACCATTCACCCATTTACTCATTCCTCCATCCATTCACCCAGTCATTCATTCATTCACCATTCACCCATTCATTCATTCTTTCATCCATCCACCATTCATTCATCCACCATTCATTCATTCATCATTCACCCATTTATTCATTCCTTCATCCATCCACCATTCATTCATTCATTCATTCATCCACCATTCACCCATTTATTCATTCCTTCATTCATCCATCCATCCACCCATCCATTCACCGATTTATTCATTCATTCATCCATCCACCCATTCATTCATCCATCCACCCATTCATCCAACATTCACCCATTTATTCATTCCTTCATCCATCCATCCACCCATTAATTCATTCATCCATCCACCATTCATTCACCATTCATTTTTTTACTCATCCATCCACCATTCATTCATTCATCCACCCATTCATACATTCATCCATCAATCCACCCATTCATTCACCATTCATTCATTCATTCATCCATCAATCCACTCATTCATTCATCCATTCGTCCATCCACCATTCCTTCATTTATCCATCCATCCATCCACCCATTCATTTATTCACTTATTCATTCATCTATCCATCCATCCTTACACCCATTTCTTCATTCTTTCATTCATCCATCCATCGTTACACCCATTCATTCATTCTTTCATTCATCTTCAGTCTCCCTTTCATCCTGTCAGAGTGGCCGTTGGCCGTTGGTATCCCGGGTGAACTGGGTGCGAGGTGGGAATTAACCCTGGATGTAAATCACACACTCATTCACACCTTGTAGCTAATCCAAGCTTTGTAGTACAGGCTTTTTGGTGATGACACCAAACCAAAGAACCTGAAGAAAAATGACTTGCAGTTTGCTTCGTAGTTGAACTCCTTGGTGACTACTGATGTTGCACTCAAAATAAGATTTATAAGATTTATAAGATTTATAATAACTGCAAGGAACAAAGGTTATGAATTACCTCAAAAGTTAACAGCACAGACATACACACACACACACAAAGGCAGTGAGAGACAGAAATCTGCATCAACAATCACACAGCAACAAGTGCTTCTGTGTTCCTTATACTGTTTCTGTCTGAACATCACAGAACTTCACCTGTGCTACTAATCGCTGTCATGGAGAGCCTTTTCCATCACTGTGTATAGCATTTTAGCATAACATTGTGACTGTGTGTTAAATCTAATGGTTCAGAGTGAAATTTCTCCTCACCTGCCCAGTGTAGTGGACTGTTGTCTGAGACTGAGCAGCAGCAGCTGGAGCTCAGAACGCAGCAGCTCTTTAACAGCTGGAGGGTCAGCAAGAGAGGAGTGGGGCATCTGGGATTTCCCATCATGCACCTCATGCCACATCTGCTCCCACATCTGCACCTATGGTGAGCCAACACGGGAAAACACAACATTCAGTGCATGCATACACACGCACACACGCGCACACACACCAATACCAATAATTCTAATAATAACGGCTATTGCTATCATTATTAATATTATTAGCTTGCACAGATGATGAAGGATTTTAGTCCAGTCTTGTTACTCTAGAAACTTTGTGCACACTTAGCAACATATTGTGAGTTATGTGAGTCATTATAAAGCCAGATATTCAATAAATAAGACATTTTGTTTATGAAGTGCAAAAGACAGTAGATAGTAGTTGCATTTAAAAAGTAGAGCTGAGCCGATGTGGAATCAGACCCTGTCCGTCTGTCTCGCACTTAGTCTTCTTATACTACAACGATAAACTGATTTAAGGAATCTCTGTCAGCAAGCTTTCTGAATCCAGAAGCCAAGTGTCCAAACCTCAGGCTCACATGTTCGCTGAAATGTACACAACATTTATAATACAAGATTCTGCTGCATTGGAAACCTTCTGAAGGAGGTAACCTTTTGTTTGTAATCAGTCTACTTTGCTCCAAATTGAACTATCCTAAAACAAAAGCATGAAAAGTGCTCATTTATGTCTAAATAATCTTAACAACAGGATGACCCTGGAGCATTCAAATCCTTTGCTATTTAACTTTTAATCTTACACATCTACACACTCAGTCTTAAATTTGTGACTCATTGATACGCACATAACAAAACAATTTATATTTAAATAGTAACTGAACGAAATTGTTAACTATTTACAGTATTATAAAATAAGGTACTTGGGCAGATGTTTGACTTTCTTGATAGTTAGCAGGCTCTTATCCTTGGCTAAACACAAGCAAGGCAATATGCTGAGATGCTGGATTTTTGATTTCCGTGAGCTGTAAGCCATAATCATCGAGATTAAAACAAAACAAAAAAAAAGGCTTGAAATATTTCACTTTATGTGTAATGAATCTAGAATATGTGAAAGTTCCACTTTTTTAATTCAGTTATGGGGAAAAAATGAACTCTTCCATGATATTGAAATCATTTTGAGATGCACCTGTATGCCAATGTGTGGAAGGTTGTAATCTGAAATCCCAGAGCTACCAGGGAGCTTCTCTTGGATTCTTAAGCAAAGCCCTTAAACCATAACTACTCAATAGCATATATACTTGGATTCTGCCTCACTCGTAAGTCACTAGTCTACCAAATGAATGTATTAAAGGCAGTGTGTGACAGTGTCCCTCTGGGAGCTCTAAATTCCCTTCCACGGACATGTGAAGCATCTTCCCATGAACTGGTTTTACAGACATTGTGAACTTGCCTTCCTTTAGCATTAGTGTGGAATCTTCTTCGTGTGACTGCAGACAGTCATGACTTTTAACGTTCACGTCCGGCACTTTCGGGCTTAAATCTAGGCTGTCTAGATTTGTGTCTAAACCATGAACGTTATTTCACAGAAAAGGAACAGCTTCTTAAGTTCCATACAGGAAGAAACGCTGTAGGTTTAGTCTGGCTGAGTTTATCCACTCCAAAAGCCATGCCAAAGCAAACATTTACGAAGACCTACTAATTCTTGTGTGCCACATTTACAGACAATCCTTTCTTTAAAGGGTTTTGGGGGGAAATGCAGTTGGCAGTATTTTGGCATTCTTTTGTGAAGGTTTATTATTATTATTATTATTATTATTATTATTATTATTATTATTATTCCTGGTGATTCAGTGTGAGTTACAGTCTGCCTTACCTCAGAGTAGACTTCTGTGTACATGTCTATGAGTGCATCCCCGAGTATAGCCTTTATCTCAGGAAGCTCGGAGTCTGGCACACACTCCTTTATCAGGCTCCATACACACTGCTGTCGCTGGACAGGCTCCATTAAGCCATCTACATCACTCATTTAACACCATTCTGTGCACACTGTACAGTAGGATAACATAATAAGAACTGTAAGAAAATGACTCAGTAAAACTAAATTGCTCAGAAAACAATGACAGTTTGGAAATATACAAGAGTAATAAAAGTTACAGTAAGTTATTTATATAATGAGATGACACATAAGCATGAAAACATTAATATATCTGGTTAAATATATCTATCTTTTGTTGTTTGGTGTTTTTTTGTTTCGTTTGTTTTTTTAAAGGATTTGTAGCAACACTATAAAATACGTGCTTTAGGTTAGATGGATTCTTACCTAATTCCCTCGCTGCTTCCTGTATCTGTGTAAACAGTGCGTTACTAGGAACGAACTCTCGCGAGATTTCAGCTACAAACGAGAACAGGTGAAATTACATGCACAAGCAGAGCAGTCCACACAAACTCTTTTTACATTTCGTTCATACTCGTTGTAGTTATGCACGACTGTGTTTTTTTTCTTCTTCGAATAGTCTCATTTAATCTCATTTAAAAAGATATCATATATATCCATGTTTAGTTACCATGTGATTCCTCATTACGGCCATTACACTAAGCCCAATGTGGAATAAAACAAACACCATTAGAAGCCTTTTAATGTTTTTTTTTTTTTTTTGTTAGTTTTTTTCTCCAATCAGGAAACACAACAATCCAGTAAAATATAACGAAAATGCGTTTAAGGAAAGAAAACTCAAACAGATGGTTACATCAATCAATCAATCAATCAATCCCTGTGACAGGGAATATTAATGTGCTGAAGAGTTTGGCACACTTTAGTCATTCCTTCACTCACACAAAAGTAGTTGAAGTTGAGCTGGGAAGCCACACACACACACGCACACCAATAATTCTAATAATAATGTCATTATTATTATTATTATTATTATTATTAGCTTGCACAGATGATGAAGGCCTTTAGTCCAGTCTTGTTACTCTGGAAACTTTGTGCACACTTAGCAACATATTGTGAGTTATGTGAATCATTATAGAGTCAGATATTCAACACACACACACACACACACACACACACACACACACACACACACACACACACACACAAACATTCAGTTCCTTTTCAGAAGCAGTAGTATGGAATATTCTGTTGAGTGACTGCAGACAGCCATGACTTTTAACACACGTGCGCGTGCGCAAATATGGATGTACTGTATATGACCATATATAGAATAATGACCATATATCGAAGGGCAGGGTAGCTCAGTGGTTAAGACGTTGGATCAGAAGGTCGTAAGTTTAAATCCCAGCTCTGCCAAGCTTCCACTGCTGGGCCCTTGAGCAAGGCCCTTAACCCTCAACTGCTCAGTTGTATAAATGAGATAAATGTTAGGCGCTCTGGATAATGGCGCCTACCAAGTGCTGTAAATGTAAATGTAGAATAATGAGCATATGTAGAATAATGAGCAAACGTAGAATAATGAGCTTATATTGGATAATGAGCAAACGTAGAATAATGAGCTTATATTGGATAATGAGCAAACGTAGAATAATGAGCTTATATTGGATAATGAGCATATATAGAATAATGAGCATATGTGAGCATAATGAGCATACAATAATGAGCATATGTACAATAATGAGCATATGAAGAATAATGGGCATATGTAGAGTAATGACCATATATAGAATAATGAGCATATGTACAATAATGACCATATGTACAATAATGACCATATGTAGAATCCATCCATCTTCTACTGCTTACTCCTTCTTCAGGGTCTTGGAGGTGTGAGATGTAGAATCCATATGTAGAATCCATCCATCTTCTACTGCTTACTCCTTCTTCAGGGTCTTGGAGGTGTGAGGCGAACGTGCTAACCACTAAGCAACCGTGCGCCCCATATATTGAATAATGAGCATATGTACAATAATGACCATATATAGAAAAAATGAGCATATGAAGAATAATGACCATATATAGGATAATGAGCACATACAGGATAATGACCATATGTACAATAATGAGCATATATAGAATAATGAGCATATATAGGATAATGACCATATGAAGAATAATGAGCATATGTACAATAATGAGCATATGAAGAATAATGAGCATATGTACAACAATGGCGATATATAGAATAATGACCATATATAGAATAATGACCATATGTACAACAATGGCCATATATAGAATAATGACCATATGTACTACAATGACCATATATAGAATAATGACCATATGTACAACAATGGCCATATATAGAATAATGACCATATGTACTACAATGACCATATATAGAATAATGACCATATGTTCAACAATGGCCATATATAGAATAATGACCATATATAGAATAATGACCATATGTACAACAATGGCCATATATAGAATAATGGCCATATATAGAATAATGACCATATGTAGAACAATGGCCATATATAGAATAATGACCATATGAAGAATAATGACCATATGTACAACAATGACCATATATAGAATAATGGCCATATATAGAATAATGACCATATGTACAACAATGACCATATGTACAATAATGGCCATATATAGAATAATGACCATATGTACAAAAATGACCATATATAGAATAATGACCATATGTACTACAATGACCATATATAGAATAATGACCATATGTACAACAATGGCCATATATAGAATAATGACCATATGAAGAATAATGAGCATATGTACAACAATGACTATATATAGAAAAAATGAGCATATGAAGAATAATGAGCATATATAGAACAATGTTGGCGCATCCTACAGGACCGCAGTATTGCACAGCCGCTCTACAGTCCATCATTATTGCACTATTCCGCTGTCACGTGTGAATGGAAACATAATCCGAGAGGCGTAGAAGTTTGACTCCGAGTCGGTAAGAGGGCCAACAAGAGCGCGCATCTGAAACCAGCTTACAAATGTAACAGCTCGATTTCTTTTGTGTAACTTTCTGATAGTAAACCACTTTCTCCCTCTTTAATAACCCAGTGGACATGGACGTGCATGTGGCGGCGCCGAGGCGGCTGAGTGCGTGGGTCGGAATTGGTGCTTTCCTGCTCTGCGTGCCGTGCGTCTTGTGCTTCTCAGTGGCAGGGCAGGACGGCACGTGTGAGGCGAACGGCTCAGTGTACTATGTGGGTGAGTGGTACTTCCTGGACTCGGAGCACTGCACGCAGTGTGAGTGTACGGTCGACGGAGCGGTGTGCGCGCGGACAGAGTGCACCGCGCTGCCCGCCGCCTGCATCCACGTGAGCCACTACCCGAGCGACTGCTGCCCGCGCTGCGAGAGGATCGGCTGTGAACACCGTGGAGAGGTGTACGAGCTCGGCCAACACTTCCAGGTGAGCGTTACAACCACGGCTTCTTCCCAAAACCACCCCGTGCTGCACTAAAGAGCATGTACAAACCGAAACATAAATACACAAACACGCCAAGCGCACCGTCCTTTATTGACGTGGACTGCGCGAGCGACCAAATCTTTTTGAATGAATTGATTAAAAAAGATTCGATACTGCAGCACGAGCAGCGTAAACCTCCTCCTCTTGCTTAAACACCAAAAATTTAACAACAAAGCATGCACGCTATCCGTGAAACTATTCCTAGCAATCATTTTCGAGAAGTTTATACCAACCTTCATCCTAAAACCTGAACGAAGTAAGAAATCAAAGAGTCGAATCATTTTGGTGTTCTCAATTGAATGACTCGAATCACTACACTCAAAGTCTCTTGGAACTTTTTTTTTTTTTTTTTTTTTTTTTTTTTTAACGGGTGGCAGCTCCCACCTGATGCCACCCATGTGGTCATGCCTCTGAACTGAACCAGAGGTTACAATTTATTATATAATTTATTATAGTAGTAAGCAGGGTTGGGAGGGTTACTTTAAAAACGTATTCCGTTATAGGTATCACAGTATGAAAGTAATGTGATTATTTGTGGATTACTGGGGCAGTGGTGGCTCGGTGGTTAAAATCTCTGTGTTACTGATCAGAAGGTCAGGAGGTCAAGCTCCAGCACTGCCAAGCTACCACTGTTGGGCCCTTGGGCAAGGCGCTTAACCCTCAACTGCTCAGTTGTATAAATGAGATAAATGTAAGTCATTCTGGATAAGGGCGTCTGCCAAATGCCATAAAAGTAAAGTACTTCAAGTCACATCTGTAAATAAAGTCAAGAGAAAAGCAATGTGATCTAAAATCCTTTTATTTAGAGCTTTGGCTTTCTTTTAATTAAAAAAAAAAAGAAAAAAAAAAGATGCGGGTAACATTACATCACAAAAGTATCTCCCACCACATCCAAGGGCACTGGTACCCAACCCCCTGCTCCAACTCAGGAAGGACTGTTTATTAGGTGATTAGTTGAATTATGTGTGTCGAGAGCAAGGAAACAGGGGTACTCTAGGACCTATTCTAGGGACAAAAACAGGACAAAACCTCATATCAGAGGTGACGTTTGTATGATTTTGATCATACTGTTTAGGTAGAGTGTGGTTTCACATATGGTGGACACTGAAATGAAAAAGTATGCAATATATCCACAGAGTTTGCCAGTTGCACTGAACACACATACTTACTTAGTACGAGTTATCATATGTTCACTTCAATCGAATCATTATTTTGGGTATGTTGCATCTCCCTGAAAGCATTTTCCACAAGAAAGCAATATACAAAGTTATGGAACATCCACAGTGTACCTGCAAATAAGTAGTTCTATGTTAATATAACATTAATAATTAAAACAAATAATGGAACAGAAGTAAAAAGCATACAATTGGTAATATATAATAAGTAAACCAGTGTTGCATCAATTCAGCTCCTTGTTGCTGTCTAGTTTTAAATGTGTGTAAGAAGTGGTTTTCTGTGATTATTCTATATTTCTCCTTTTTTGGGGTATTTTTACACACAGTAGTATGTGGTATGGACATCAGCATTAGTTACTTGAGTTATTGTTGCCACTCAAAAAGGAATGGCTTTCAAACCCAAGTTTGTTATCTTCTGAAGTCATCTGCATGTTTGTTAAATGTTCTCCGCACTTCTGCGAATGTTTCTCAGGTCAACTGCAGTTCAGACAATTAGTTCCTAAACACCGTAGCCCAGTAAACTGTTTCAAGCCTGCTTCAAAGAGGAATATTTATTTTGGAAAGTTCAGTACCACCATGCAGTTGTCCCATTATTGGTCACTGAATGGTACTTCTCCATAGTACACATCTGTTTATCGGTCACTTTTGATTGGTCAGATTTTGGATAAAAAAAAAAAAAAAATTATTGCGCCTTCATCCAGGAATGGTTGTTCAAGCAGATAAAGCGTAGTGTTTTATATAAGCTTAATACCCAATTTTAAGCTCCATGTTTGAACTTAGTATCTTTATATCTCAGTGAAATACTCAAGCTGTTAGGTAATGGAGGCGGAGACGGACGCAAGTGCAGATAAAGTTTAATGTGAATCGAAACAATACACGATCTCTGGAACGCCTGGGAGAAAAAACATAGACTAGGAAACAAAAACGTAGAACAATGAACAGAACGCAACAGCAAAGTAAGACGAACGAAACCCAATGGGTGCGGTGCAGTGACTGATGGGAATCGTAGTCTCTAGTCCTTTTCCCGTATTTACATAACGCAAACACTAAGATCATTTGGCTCATTAAAAAAAATCTGTCTGTCTTTCTGATGTCTCCCAGAGGCCTAAGATGAGGGAAGCACCCTCTCACAACCCCCACTGTACGTCTCATTATAATGGCAAGCTGAGTAGAGACCTAAAGCATAAATATTCCTTAGTTTCCTCAAAATAACAGCTGAACATTGTGAGATCAGTGGATCCTGAAGCTTTACCTTCTTGCACATACGTACTGAGACATATTGTACTGCACCAGATCCAGTTACTCACTTTCAGAAGTCATTGGACAAGGTGAATATTAGATTTGGTTTGAACTCCGCTTGGTAAGAATAAGAACGAGGAGGATTGGTGATCTGGGGTTATTCATTTTCTTATAAAAATGCTTATGCACTTTAGCAGTTCTGGTTATAATTAGTGAAGTTTATTAGGTTATTTATGGAGAGCATGAAAGCCTAAATGTGATCCTGGACCTTACTAAACCTGGTAATGTCAAGCGATGAGTTGAATAAGATGTGCCTGATCAGTAAACTCACCAAACAGTACGTGAAATAGCACTCCACCTTTCTATAATAGAAATGAAATAACGAGGCACGTCTTAGACATGCCTCGTTATCTTCCTCATTCGGTTATTACAGTTATTATGGTGATTATAGGGAATGGAAGAAACCTAAGGGGGTAATCAAAGCCCCGTGACAGGTTTGCAGCTGGGAGTTTTTCCCAGCTGATGTGTTTTGTGTGGTTTTTTTTTTTTTTTTGTCAGCCCATTTAATTTGAACTGCAGGTGGCATGCTGTCGTGGTTTAAACAGCAGGTGGGTGTGCTGGCCTGTGATTTCTTTGTCCTGGTGGAGAGGAACATAAAGTATAAAATAGTCTGTGAGAAAAGCCCAGAATGATGCAGAGCAGCGAGTGACATTGTGTAAAAGTGTCAACGTAAAGGTTAAGCGTGTCATTTTATGTTCAAGAGCTCTACATATAGAAGCCATTTGTGAGCTGCCTTGGTTCGTTTATACTCTGAGAGGGAAAAATGATTTTCTGCATTATAAATGTGACTTCAGGAGATTTTATGTGCTTTGCATAGTACATATCAAGACTAGGCTAGATTAGGTTCCACTGACAAACGTATGTGTATATTTTACAGCCATCGGAATGTGAGCAGTGCACCTGTGACAACGACGGCATTGCCAGGTGCCTAGTAGCGGACTGTGCCCCCCCTGCATGTGTGAACCCAGTCTTTCAAACAGGGAAGTGCTGTCCAGACTGCAAAGATGGTAAGCTGCTTTAAATCATATAGATAAGCCTAATTTAGAGGGAGAAAGCCCGTTTTCCAAACACTGACTTCAAAGTGTATGACTAATCCTATTATTCTGAACTCAAAATACCCCATGCAGCGATACAGCCATCTTTTTTTTATTTTTTATCTGCATTCCTCTTTCCTCTGCATCTCGTCTCCTCCGCAACGTAATAACCCTGGTGTAATACTCTCGCATAATCCGAAACTCGAAAACGGATAAGATGCGGGAACACGACTGCGCCAGTCTCCAGTCTATTGGAAGGAAATGTAATTTTGCTCCTTGTGAAATTCATCCAGGCGTGCACTGTGAGCTGTGTGTGCTGGGAGCGGGTAATCAGGTATTTATCCAAACAAATTAAAGGGAAAGTATCTCTGGGGAGCTAAATCAGCATGTCAGGAGATCTTCACCATGCTACTGATGCAGTAATATGGTCAAGGCCTGCACGCCAGCTGAAGACCAGTTGGAGTTGTGTCTTCTTTCTTGGATAGCCCTTTAGGGTACGGTTATGAAGATAAAGAGTGTAGTATATGAAGGAATTAAGGCAATATATCATGTAGCGGTATAGAATGACTAGTAATATTAAGTCAAAAAGAATTACTGAAAACACGTTTCACATTCTTTGTCTTCAAGGTTATAACATAGGATTATAATGTCACCTTGAATTACTCCTATGAGACATTTCAAAATTTCATGCCAGTCTGAAAACCTTGATTCATAATTTAAGCTCTAGAGTTAATTGCACCCTTCGTGGGAATGGGGGGAAAATGACTTATCTTTCAAATAAAGAAACTACTCACGAACTTATAATTAATTAGTTGTGTCCATAAATTTACATACCCCGTGCAGAATCTGCAAAATGTTCATAATTAAAAATAAATAATAAAAAAAGAGATCATTAAATGTTTACATATAGTCCACAAGACACAATAGTAAATATAGAAGCAAGCGGTAATACCGGGGTCAAGCGGCACCATGAGCAGCAAAAGAAGCTTTGTGACATGTTTTTGGTTATAGTCCGATGAAGTGTATCAGGAGTTAGAAAAAAGTCAACTTTCAATCATGAAAAAACATTTATTTAAAAAAAAAAAAAAAAACTAAAAATTGCTGCTTCTTAGAATTTTTGTCCTGTATGTGGCGCTGTTCTGAAACTGCTCCGGTAGCATCTGGGCATGATGGTTATCATGCAGGAAAGCATTGAAGAGTTATAAGCCAAAGATACATTTTTGCTATCTCCTGACTAGTAGGGGGCAGTGTGCCGAGACTCTTCAGGTACCCCCAGGGCCTAATGGGGATGACGCGTACCAAGGTTCATCACAATCCCTCAAAGCGTTGCGGAGATACAGCCTCAAGTTCAATTTTGCATGTTCTTCAAATTTGTTGAAGCACCATTCGAAAACGGTATTATTTATCAAAATTCCGTGAATACTTTTTTTTTTGGTATGAGTGCCTCCAGACGACGCAGGCCAATTTTCGTGCAAATCGGACAAACGGTCCAGGAGGAGTTTGAAAAAGTAGGTTTTCAAAATACTTACCAATAATGGACAGGAAGCTTGCTCGACCATGAGATAATTGGTATCATTGTTCCCGGCCTGAACCACAGAATCTATTTAGACCAGTCTCATCACAGTAGGCAAAAGGAGTCTATAGCTATTAGCATTTTTAAAACATAGCATTATAATTATTGGTGGTGCGGTTCCGAAACGAGTCCCTTCAGAGCATCGTGCCAACGACAAAGACTTGAGTTTCATAATGATACGCCCAGTTATTAGTGAAATACAGCATTTTATGACTAAATTCAAAATGGCCGGCATGGGATTTTTTCATATCATTGGACTCGGTATTCCGCACTGAATCTAACAAGACCAATTTGATCAGAAGTTATAAGCAAAAATCTCATGACCACTAGGGGACACTGTTCCGAAACTGAGCAGGCCCCCTCAAGTCATGAGGGCTATGACAAATAATAAGTTTGGTATGCTAAAGCGTTACGGAGATATACCCTCACGTCCATTTTGGCGTGCTCGCCGTCGAATTCATTGAAGCGGCATTCAAAAATGATATCAAAGTTCTGTGAATAAATTTTTTGTCCTAAGTCCTACATGATGCAGGCCAATTTTCGTGCAAAACGGCTTAGGACGAGTTCGAAAAATGAGATTTTTCAGAAAGTTCAAACGGCGGAAAAATTTTCATGACGGAAAATTACCTCATAGGATGCAGTCAAATCGTCCTGAGCCAAAAGAGCCAGTAAATTTGTTTCTAGGACGCATGATTCAAAAGTTATTAGTATAAACATGAGTGTAAATTTGGACAGTTGGTGGCGCTAGAGGGATTGAGTTAGAGACTCCAAATTTGCGCCAAATTTCATAACTTTCCTGCAAGCGTTTCTCTGGGCTTCCATAGACTCAAGAGCGAAAGCAGAATAATAACAAGAAAAACTAGCAAAGACAATAGGGGTCTTCAACCCTTTAGGGCATGAAACCAGAAGATGCTGGAAAAGCAAAGAATGTGCAGGACCTGGAGGATTTTCCTGGAGAACAGTGGGCGGTTTAACTGCTCAGGGCAAACAATGGACTGTAGGGTTAGGGTTCTAACAAAATATAAAAACAGTACTTGATCATCCATGTAACAACACACCGTGTTAATAATTATTTCATTTGTGTAAATTCAGTTATTATTGTGTCTTGTGGATTATATGTAAACATCTGTTAAGTGAAACTGCTTATTCAGGGCAGGACTAAATAAATAACAAAATGCTATTTTAATGATCTCTCTTATTTTTGTTTTATTCACTTAACATTTTGCAAATTCTGCAAGGGTACAATTTCTCTCAAAAAAAAAATGTGTAGCGAGCCCAAGTCTCCAGAAACTGTTGTTGTCTTTGACCTATTGGTAACTTGTAATCCATCACATCACACTGAGCCACCACCAAAAAGCTTTTGAATCTCTTGTGGGCTGAAAGTTTTCTCTGTGGTGATGGATGGTTGTGGCCCAAGTCAAGAAACTACTTTATTCATCCATTCATCATCAGGAACCACTTTATCCTGCTCAGGGTTGTAGTGAATCTGTAGCCTATCCTGGGAACACTGAGTGCAAGCGGGAACACACTCTGGATGGTACTCGAGTTCATAGCAGGGCATTATACACACTCATTAGAATTTACAGCAGCCACTCCACAAACAGGCACTAGACCCAGCACTAATCAATGCCACCGTTCAAGTAATAGATATGGGTGGAGAAAAAAAGCTTAAACTGCATACCGTTTAATAAAAGGGTATGGAACCATTTGAAACTTTCCAGGAATCGGATGCATAAGTATCCATTAGATATTAATTGTGGGGGGTGCTAATATTTTTGCAACTAGCAATTTTGCAAAAATCATCTTCAGTATCTACTTTATTCTACTCAGGGTTGTGGAGGATCCCGAGACCATTGTATTCAGAGAACACTGGGCGTGAGGCTGGAATATACCCTGAATGGGACACGAGTCCATCGCAGTGTACCATTCTCACACACACACACACACATTCATTCACGCTGTGGGCAGGTTTTTGGGAGGTTGGAGGAAACCAGAGCACCCGGAAGAAACCTAGACGGACACTGGGAGAACTCCACACAAACAGAAACCCAAACGCAGGAACAAGCCGGGAGTTGTGAGGTCATGATTCCTCCTTCTAGAAATTCTCTACATCAATTCGTGTGTGTTTTGTTATTTTTCATGGAAGGTGCCAATACTTCTTAAGTGGATTGTAGGGGCACTAGATTCTAATTCATCAGCGCTATTATTCCCAGTGATGAACACAATGCTTACCATCACAGTACAAGCTAACACAGTGTTATCCTCTACTTCTTGCCAGGTATGTTATTTATAAAATGAGCCATGCTGTTTTATTATTTAAAGGAAAGATAGAAATCTGAAACAGTTCAAATATCATCATAACCGTAGTCACAACGATTGCCATGATAAATGAATTTCCAGTCCACAGCCACTCAGTGTGTGTCTTCGTTATTTTTTTAGGGCCCAATTGCTACGTGGACGACTCTCGGACGCAGATAATCCCCGGAGGCGAGGCAGTGTGGGTGGATTCCTGCACCAAATGCCGATGCCACGACAGCCATGATGCCGGCTATTGGGAGGGCAACCGAGTGGCCACATGTACCCGCCTCCGCAACTGCACAGTCAGCGAGGGGAAAAACTAAACCTCACGTCCTCCGGTAGCAGAACGTGACACTCGGCAGGGCCTGCACAGCAAGCTGAAGACGGCTTGTGCTCGCGTAGCTGATTGTAGCCTTAGTGATTACAAACAGTAGTCTTGTATAATGTGCCCAACATTGACGTTAAAATGTTAAATGACACGGCTGAACGTTGCTTTGGCCTTGTATGGGATGTTCCCAAATTAAGCCCTAGTATGTAGGCTGCAGTAAAGTTAAAAAAAAACGTATTATCAGCTATTCAAAACCAATAGCAATGACTTTGTTGCACAGTATTTGAATTAGTTTCTGATTATATTAAACAACTTTTCCGAACCTACTGTAGGTGTTAGACATTGTTGTTAGACAACTGTGAGATGTAAGAACTCCGAACTCCATAAATGTGATAAATGTGACATCAGTTTTTCTTCAATGTTGTTTAGCCTTATTGCATAAGATTTAGGTACACACATACATATATATATATATATATATATAAAAATGTGTATATATAAAATGTATTTATTTACATGTCAACTGGTGTGTATGTGTGTGTGTGTATATATATATATATATATATATATATATATATATATATATATATATATATATATATATATATATACACACATATATATATATATATACATATATATATATATATATATATATATATATATATATATATATATATATATATATATATACACACACACACACACACACACACACACACACACCAGTTGACATGTAAATAAATACATTTTCTAATTTTTACAGAAAAAAACATGAAACAAAATCAGAGCAGTATTCAGCGATTCAACCTGTGCCTTCAAGGACTCAATCGATTAACATGTTTCTTCAGAAAATCCCAGATTTTGCATTGGAACGTACACTATGTACAACTGTTAAACAGAACTGATGTATGATTAATTACTCATATAACAATGCACCTATTATACACTTAAAGATTACATACTCACATACACGTGTACATAATTATAAAGGAATTAGTTGTTACCTGAGGTTCCCGAAAACCATAATAAAATACAATACTTACTCCAGTCCCATGCAGGCATGGAAGTAGCTACTGTAATGGAGTAAGTAATGTTATGAGCATGTAATAATAATAAAAATAAATAAATTGTTCCTTACTAATGCCTGTTTGTTGTTTGGAAAAATGCATAGTGTAACTTTTTCCCCCCCCAGAAATTCACTCCTTTTTTAAAAAAAAAAATTAAACAATGTAAATCAACACTGTTTTTTATGACCTATTATACTGAGGTCCACGACGATAAATAAACCACCTTGAGCAAATGCTGTTTTGTCTTGATTACCAGTATTTTTATTATCTCATATCAGTTTGTATCGATAGTCTTGATTTGTATCAACAAGCGTTGAAAATCTGCTAAATTCAAACTAAATGACTCGGGGACAATTTGATTGTTCCAGTATTAATTATACAATAATTATACTCTACAAGTGGCATGTGCTTTCTATGAGAATCAAATATTACACCATCATACCTGGCTAACAATGCTAGACAATTTGAATCACAGCCTGTGGTTACAGCAAAGGCCTGAAGGCATGTCGCAAGTCCTGTGAGGAAGAAATGAACATGTTGGCGTTTATAATTTGAGTCCGGTAGCTTGGGAAATCTGGACTTTGTACAAGACCTGCCAGTAGAATTGCAGTGTAAACCTTTTCCAGAAATGCTACTCAACTTCATCTAGCTAGAAATGTAAATGTTTCTTTACACAATTACAACAGAATAGATAAAGTACTAACTGCAGCCCGGGATATTAAACTGACTATAGTGTGTTTCACTGTGTACATCTAGTAATCAAATGACCAACTCCTTAGCTCTGGTAACTACATGTAAACATCTTATACAGTAATATGGTGCTGGTGCAAAAACTTGGGTAACCTCAATTTGTCTTGTGCACATAGCGTAGTCAGTCAATAATAAAGAGCAGAAAATAAATATATATATAGTTTTCCAGAATTTATTTGACTTATAGATTTGATTTATAGAAGGACGGGGTTGGACGGGGTGCCAACCCATAACAGGGCACAATTGCACACCAGATCACACACTACGGACAATTTGGAGATGCCAATCAGCCTTCAATGCATGTCTTTGGACTGAGGGAGGAAACCCCCAAGGCACAGGGAGAACATGAAAGCTCCGCGCACAGGCGGAGGCAGGAATCAAAACCCCCAACCCCAGAGGTGCAAGACAAACATGCTAACCACTAAAGCCACACGCACCGAATGGGTTGGAATGGATTTAATCCAAACTTCAACTCATAACTCGGAAACCAATGTCAATTTGGACCGGCGGATGGAAATTTCTGGAATAAAAAGCTCCAGTAATACAATACATTGTACAAATTTGAATAATGAGCCTAGCATTTGAACAGCAGGATCATGTTCATAAAATAAATCTATACTGAGTGCGTCTTTGGAGTTTATTTTACAGGTTGAGGTCCTTCTCATATTTACTGACTGGTACACCGCCTGTTGTGCTGCATTATGGGATGTCATGCTGAACATTCGCAGGGTCTATGGACACAACACCCACAGTAATGTGTTAAATGGTGAACAGGGTGTTAATAGGGTGTGATGGCGAGACATATGCTGTATATATCCTGTTCAAAATTGTGTAAATATGACGGCTCGACGTTTAACAAGTCCTCTTAACGCGAGATACTGTCAACACCATGCCAGTCTGAGGCACCGTAAACTCTCTCTCTCACACACACACACACACACTTTTCGCTCTTCTATAATGTTAACACAGAGTAGCACGTGAGTATCAAGAAAGAAAGACACAGGTTTCCAAGCGACAGCTCTTCTTTATTTGTTGTATACAAAAAGTATGTTCGATATGACATAATGCATTCTACATAGAACCATATGTTGACATTCAATGTACAAAAAAAAAACAAAAAACCCCTAAGTTGATCCAGTAGGCGTTTAAAAAGCCACTTTGAGCTTGAAGACCGGAGTTTGTTTCTTACAGGTGTAATATTTCGCAGAGCCCCTGCCCTTCTCGCGTACGGTTCACTTCCTCCCGGCGAGAATGGAGGGATGGAATGGATGAGGAGAGGAAAGGGAAACAAACACCGAGAGAGAGAGAGAAAGGGAGAGGGGGAAAGCTACACACAGTGTGCTACTTCTTTAGAGAGGGAGAATATACTATAACAAAAAATGATATCATACTGGAATGTGCTTCAGCTGTGATCATATGAAGTAGTTCTGTATTATGTAGAATTAGCGATAATAAGCGACCAATTCTTTCCTTTTTTTAATAATTTTTTTTACACCGTGCACAACAGGTAATGTAATGAGACGACTGCCTTGCTAGCGTCATGATATAGCAGCAACGTAAGGTATGTAGGTAGATCACACACACACACACAGAAAAAAGAAGACATTCTTTCATAAACCACAGTGAGATTATGGTCCAACGAAGTGTTTCTCCCCCTCCAGACGGACAAAAAGTGCTCGTTCACATCTACACTGTAGATTCAATTCAGCAGCACGGATGCACTACTCTAACTTACAGACACAGCTCGTTATTTTCCTCACTGGCGCCTATGTACAAATGCACAGCAATAGAAAACAAAAGAACGGCACAAAGATAAGAACGAGGCAGCCGCGGATGACCTGCAGTAACGCTGCAATTCATAAAACAGCCTCAAGGGGGAGGGGTGGGTGGAGAGAGGGAGAAAAACAAAAACGCACACCCTTCACGTCTCATAAACCCCATACATGTCTGCTATGGGAAATTAAAACGTAAAAGATGATGTGCTCAGTGTATCGCTCTCGTTCCTCCAATTCAGAATATACAAACAGGAAAGAATGGAGAAGAAGAAAAAAACAAAAAACACCACAATTACGAATGTGCTATATTTAAAGTCATACTGTTGAATATATGTTTAAAAACCAAAAGTGGACTATAAATGCATTCATGTCCATATACTGCTGTTATAATGTTATATCTGCTTATTATGTTCGAGTTCGTGTTGTACGTACGCCTATTAATGCTGCAATATATGACAGACTTTTGCATGTATGTCATTTATGCTGTATGTCAGCTACATTTGCACCACAGTCGACTAGCAACACAGTTGATAAGCTTTGGTATACTGTATATTTGTGTAAGGAGAATACAAGTATAGTATTATAAATATAATATTATAAGTAAGGAATAAAACATGACAGGACGTGCTGTTATAGGAAAGTCATGGGGGGGGGGGGGGGGGGGGACACAACCTTTTTTTTTTTTTTTACAGCATGTCCTGAACTGTTTTTTGTTTTTGTTCCTCTTATACCACAGCAACCTGCCAATTTTCTTCTTCATTCAAGACCACGACGTTGTACTTTGTGTACATCCATTTATAGTTACATTTAATGATGTGGAATGCCTCTGAAACAAGTTAGTCCCTGTTATCACTTATGTTATGGCAGCTATACAGTTGTTCCCTGACCAGCCTTGTTTTTTTCTTTTTTTCTTTTCTCCCTCTTGACATTAATAAGACCAAAAAAAAAAAAAAAAAAGTCAGCTTGTCATGTTACTGAGAAACCACAAAACTCGCCGTCTTTAAACCTGTGGATTTGCCCTGTAGCTGGCACTGCTGCATCCTGACCAATCAGAATCGAGAATTCGACAATGCTGTGGTAGTATAATATTATAAATATAATATGAAGTATAATAACCGGCTTGAATATACACGTGTCGACACGTGACCGTAATTAGTTTGCGGATTTAGAAGGTTTCTTTTATAGAAACGTTTAACCCGTAATGCAAGAACAGGGCGGCTTTGTAAACCTAGGCAAAAAGTTCAGAAATACCGTTAGCACTGATTAGAAATGATGGCACGTGTACAGGAATGACGAGGGGTGAAACAGAAGGCAAAAGGGAGGTGGAGGTGGGGTGTAAATGAAATGTACTTCTTTAATAGGCTGGGTGAATGGCATGGAAAAAACGGTGGCCAAAGAAGAAAACACGACTCGAGCACCTCATAAAATGTCTGAAGGCATCAGTATGGCGTGCATAGGCAGTAAATGAAAAAGGTGAAACCACAAGACGAAAAAAGAAAAGGGCGAGGAAAAAATAAAAAATCTAATTTCATCTGCAGTGTTTGATGATAGTTCACTGTGGTCTAGAATGAGCGTGACCTCACACACAGAGCAATTAATGTTAAGATGCATTAAGCTGAAGAAGAGAAAAAATAATAATAATAAAAAATTCAGGCAGCGGTGAAAACACACAAAACACACAGCTTCTCGTGTTGTTTTCAAGTGATTGACAGCGGTGACCATGTACAGCTTTGCCAGAATTCCCTTGTTCTCCAAGTGAGAGTTCCTAGAATCCTGGTTCTTCTCAATTCTGGACCACCAAAGGCAGGGCTCTTCATCCAAATCCGGTAACTGAACATTTTTTTGAAGCTTTTCTGCGTAATCAGTGCTTCCGTTATTGAACTCAGAGAGCAGGAAGAGTAGAAATACAAAATAAGAAGAAAAAAAAAGGTTGGAAACTGACAGAGAAGATGATCCCGAGGCTTCTTCGAGCGTCTCCGGCTTCATAGATACGATGAGAAAACGTGTCGGACGCTGCAGCAGCTGCAGGTACAAAAGACATTCGTTTCTGAAATGTTCCAACTCATTTACATCAAGTGAACAGGGTTCCCGTTTGAGAATGTGCCCAGAAACAATGTTTATGCGTGTCCTCCGGGTCTATTAGAGCATCATCCAAATCTCTACGTAGGTGGGGTCCGTGCTCTAAAGCCCTCCAATTTCCCCTTGTCGCAAGATACCCAGCGTCTGTACTGGAGTCGAAATCTGCATGTGGATTTGTGTTTAGAAATCCACGACAAGTCCAGTGTATTCCTGAGAACTAACCTGTTCAGCATATCAGGGGCGCACAGAGGCGCACGGCCATGGGCGGTGTGTGTGTGTGTGTGTGTGTGTGTATATATATATTATATATATACATACTGTATGTGTGTGTGTGTGTGTGTGTGTTGACCTGGCCGTGGTCTATCCTCTGAGAGGTCTGGGAGGGGGTTTGCCAATCTCCACTGAGATGTTGGTGTAGAGCGGGTACTTTTTAATGGAGACCAGGCGATATGTCAGCGAGCTGATGCCGTCCTTCCTCATGGTGTTCTTTGTATTCTGGATTTTATTGAACCTGTCAGGAAAAAACAAACAAACAAACAAACAAATAAAATAAAACAAGAGAGCATATTTGAAGCGGATTTACAGAAGAAGAAGAAAAAAAAAAAAAAAGGAAGGGAAAAGAAAATGTGGATTGCGGCATATTTTCATCATCTACTGGTGCGGATATTCTGGAGACGCATCACAAGATGGCGTGTTACAATAGGGCATGATGAACAAAGCGTTACTGGGTACTATCCAAATCTGTATGTCATCATTTTTTCCTAAACACCTGGGCAATATGATTTATTTATAAACCAGTTTCCATTACACCTTATCACGCTGCTTGTTGACCTTTATTTTTATTTTGTTGTTTTCCATTCAGGTTTAAGCCATGCACAAATTCAAAATGAGCATAAAACAGCTTAATGTCAACCCCCAAATACACATGCTAGCATTCCGGTCTTAAATTAAATATTTATAGCAGTGAAAGTGTCAGGTCCATGGACTAGAACATCATCTACAGCCAAAAGACCTGACGTGCTATGAATGATTAACCGTTAGATGTGCGTACATCGTCAACACCACTACTCCGAGGAAATCTATTTAATCCTGAATATATGGGAAAAAGATCCAAGATTTCATGTATGCTTTTCCATTTCCCGGATTGTTGTCATCACGAGCCAGCAGATGGCAGAACTGGCAAAGCAAAAAAATAAATAAATAAAAGAGCAATGAATCCTTCCTTTAGCAACTCTGTTTCCAGGAAGTTTACTCTGCACTCACATACACGCACGCACAACACTACTGCAAAGTTTTGCGTGGCGGACCGGAAAAATAGTTCACTACTACAATATCCATGAATGCCAACATGTACTGTGACATACTGAAGCAGAGCATGATCACTATGCAGTATTCCAGCATGATAATGACCCCAAACACACCTCCAAGACGAACACTGCCCTGCTAAAGAAGCTGAGGGTGAAGGTGATGGACTAAACCCTATTGAGCATCTGTGGGGCATCCTCAAACGGAAGGTGGAGGAGCACAAGGTCTCTAACATCCACCAGCTCCGTGATGTGGTCATGGAGGAGTGGAAGAGGACTCCAGTGGAACCTGTGAAGCTCTGGTGAACTCCATGCCCAAGAGGATTAAGGCAGTGCTGGAAAATAATGGTGGCCACACAAAATATTGACACTTCGGGCCCAGTTTGGACACTTTCACTTAGGGGTGTACTCACTTTTGTTTCCAGCGGTTTAGACATTAATGTCTGTGTGTTGAGTTATTTTGAGGGGACGGCAAATTTACACTGTTACACAAGCTGTACACTCACTACTTTACATTGTAGCAACGTGTCCTTTCCTCAGTGTCGTCACATGAAAAGATATCATCAAATATTTACAAAAATGTGAGGGGTGCACTCACTTTTGTAAGATACTGTATACATAGTTTTGAAACCTACATGCTTTCCTTTCATGCTAAAAATGAAATATAGCTCAGTTTTTTCACATATCTCAACCAGGAGTAAAGATACTGCCGAAAACAAAATGGGACAAGAAATTGCATTTCAGTCCACTGACTTTACAAAGCACTGCAATTGTTACTGTAAATGCTGGCACTGGAGACTCCTTCCATAAATGTTATATATACTCCGAACAAAAAACTTCACATCAACGATTATACATTTTTCTTTGTTGAATAATACGTCTTTTAAAGCTCTGTTTATTATTAGTCTTAGATACCAAGACATCACCTGTGTAAAAGCAGCTGCTATATTCCTTTACTGCATGCTGTTGCCAATTTTGTTGATAAGCAGTAATACAAAACTACTATTTTCCTATGTAACTGGAAAACGGAGGCTTTTGACATTACACAAAAAATGGCATTTCACAAGATCTTTTCTGTAATCACATGGCATGGTGAAGGTCATCATCAGAGGGCTTAACCATACCAGTAATTTGATTGCTTAAATTTTTCAACATTTAGCCAAAATTATTACAGGAAAAAATCAGTATTAACTAAAGTAATCCGCAAATATAAAGAATTCACAACATAAAATCCATAAATAAAGTTATGTGTAATAAAGTAGAACGACACGGGGGGAAAAAAGTATTGAACACGCTAAGAAAAAGCAGTTCTCCAAGGCAAGGAACCAGCTGATATCCGTAAGTAATTACACCCCCTATCTGTGCAGATTAATATCAGCTGGGTTAGTAAATTGATGGTCTGTAAAAAGGCTTTCGTTACCAAGCTGTCACACAAGAAACATGTCATGATGGGTAAAAGTAAAGAGCGCTCCCAAGACCTTCACAACCTTATTGTTGAGAAACATATCGATGGAATCGGATACAGACGAGTTTCAAAACTTCTGAATCTCCCAGTAAGCACCATTGGAGCCATTATCCGCAAGTGGAAGCAACATCGGTCCATCAACCGGCCACGCACAGGAGCTCCTCACAGGATTTCTGACCAGGGAGTCAGAAGAATAGTCAGAAGAGTAGACCAAGAGCCAAAGACCACTCGGAAAGAGCTCCAGAAACACTTGGAGGCAGCAGGTGTCATCGTCACAGAGAAAACAATAGGCAATGCACTCCACTGCTCACGCTCACCCGCAAGACTCCATTACTAAAGAAAAGGCATGTCGAAGCTCGTTTACAGTTTGCTACAACTCATTTGGACAAGCCTATGAAATACTGGGAGAGTGTAGTCTGGTCAGACGAGAGCAAAATTGAACTTTTTGTCTGTGATACTACACACCATGTTTGGAGAAGAAATGGCACTGCACATCATCCTAAAAACACTACACCAACAGTGAAGTTTGGAGGTGGAAGCATCATGGTGTGAGGCTGATTTTCATCACATGGTACTGACAGACTTCATATAATTGAAGGAACGATGAATGGAGCCCTTTACCGGGAGATTCTTGAGAAGAATCTGCTGCCATCCACCAGGATGATGAAGATGAGACGTTGGTGGACCTCCCCCCTCCCCCTCCCCCCCCAACCATGTTTTGTTTTTTACTTGAACTAATTCAAGTAATAAAAATTCCATCATTTTTTTCCTTTCATGTAAATGTAACAATTCATGCAGTAGAGGGATATATTGGCTTCATTTGCATTTAATTTAACGTGTAATAAATCAAACATAAAAATAATAAATATGACCATGAGACCCACCATTTATCTTTATACCCAACTTTGACAGTCCTGCAGTCTATTTTCCTTTTAGCTGCTTTTATTAAAGGTGCAATATGTGATTTTTTTTTTTAAATTCTTTACTTGTACAAATAACCTGGAAGATATAAGAAGAACATGGTTTCAAATAAACAAACAAACAAATAATGCCATGGCTTTAGCAAAGTTTATTAAGTCATAAGAAAACCCATTTGGAAAACTGATTTCTGGTCTGGAATGCACCTACACGTTAGTCATTTTATAAAGCCTATATGCGCCAGCTAAGATCTTGGAGGCGGAGCTTCATGAACATGGGCAAGAATCATTCAATTGTCGAACCCACCTAACTGAACTAATCCTGCCAAAAAAAAAAAAAAAAAAAAGTCTAATCTTACCTAATGCACCTTTAAACTGGCCACTCACAGTACCTACCGCCCCAGAAAGCATATACAAGTTTCCCCAAGTTAATAAAAGATAATAAAACACGTCTACATGCTTTTGCAGGAAATATATGGCAGAGATGTATATATAAGTATATTATATTCAGAAAAAAAACGACCTTCGGTCAAAATCTGATCTGTACCTAGTTTGGCCGTACTCAGAATTCAGCCACAGTGATGTGACGGATTTTCCCCAAACTGCTGCACAAATCTGGGTGAAGCAGTACAAAGTTTGCCTTGATTTTGTCATCAAAATGAAGTCTTTGCCTCTCTTACTGATTCAAATATTAAATCTAGTGTAACGTCCTCAAGCATCCTCCTGGCCTTGAAGTACAACAGGCTCTCTTACTGTGCACAGAGAATATATTAAGACCTATCACTTCTGCCAAGCACTTCTATCTTGTCACTGTAGAAATAACTCAAGTAGTCATACTCACAGAAGGCAATTATCATTAGACTATGACTGGGTGTCTTTATAATATATATAATCTCACTGGTATTGTGATCTCAGACTGTAAGCTGCCTGACGTACAACCATGCCAGTAATTCAGTAGCTTCCTGGCCACAATTGGGCTACAGGAACAAGGCCAACTGCATCGGGGAGGGGGGGGGGGGTATGCAGCATGCGCATGGCATTTTCATTTGAAATTAAGCAGCAATGTATCTGCATAGTGATGATGTAATAACTACAGCATACAGAGTACTCAGTGTGTTTCGTAGCATACAACGGGTGTCTCGGGTCCTACGACACAAGGTCTCTTGATGTTGAAGTTGTTTGACAGGGCTCACAGGGAAAGTCTTGCTCGTACACAAACTCAATAGAACATCTGGCAGAGAAATAATGCGGACACAGTTCTTTAATCACAATCTGGACCTTAGCGCTACTCCAAACCAACATAATTCTTTGACCTGTCTTGGTCTGTTGGTCTACAAACTGCACTATAATGTAATCCCTGTGAAACTGCTCCATGTGTAGCCAGGCTTTCAGCTTTTTCTGTAATGATATTGGACCATGTGGTACAGCCATAACCACATAACACTGGGAGAGTATAAAGTATAGCCAGAGTCGTATACCCTGTCAAACAAATCTTCTTTTATACCAGACCTTTACTGAGACTACAGCAGCCAGGTCATTCTTAATCTCTGCTAATCCAATTCACAGATAACCTTTCTTTTTTTAACTGGATTATTGCAAATCTCAAGATAAATAAAAGAGAAATCTGCTTAAACACAATGATAATTTTAACCAAACATTTCTTCACCATATAATGCCCTTCTCGTGTTCCTTTCTCAATTTTCACCCCCCGTTACAAATAGCATACACAGAACATTTATTGTTCTGTAGATCTGACTAATGTAACCATGTCATAAATGCATCATGGAAAAGAGCTGACTCGGTCATGATTTGCCATGACAGTTTAGATCCAATGATACAAGAGTGTAATATATATATATATATATATATATATATATATATATATATATATATATATATATATATATATATATATATATATATATTCATCCAAGTGAAGAGCTTTTTTTATTTAATTTTATTTGAAGTATGTGAGAACAAATATATTTTGTTAATTCAGCTAGCAAAACTGTAAAGTACCTGTATGCTAATATCTGAACACAGCCAACATTTTAAGGTTACTTCACAATTACATTCCCAAAATTTGAGCACAAATATTGTTTTGGTTTCACAAGGTTCTACCAGTTTCTTAATCTTTTAACGTTGTTAAATAAAATAAAAATGGAAACGCACTTTTGGCTATGAAGAGTAATCTTAAATGCCTTTCAGTCGGTTTTATCGATCTGAACGTATTCTCTATGATAAATCCACTCGGAGTTGTAAGTTACATTGATTTTATCTGATCATGTGTATGTAGTGTGTGAGCCTCGTGGCGATCGCTTGTGTAGTGTGCACAAAACGACTGATTGTGAGTGATAGCAGGAGTACGAGTAGTGTAGCTTTTAATGCCATGTCAGAATCTGTGACTATTTTCATGGCAAAAACAGACTTGCAAAAAATGACAAGCGTTGCATAAAATACAATAGAAATATAACCAAACAAAAGGAGAATACAGCAGTTAAGATTATAGATGATGTTTTACATTTACATATGATAACATTTCTAAAACATTTTCCGGTAAAAATCTTACTAGACAAGCCCTTAAGTGAGCTTACTACACAGAAATGATGTCTGCTTGAATTAAAAGCAGAACACTCCAATAGAATACGTTTAATGGAAAGCGGGGACTTGCAGAACACACCGTACATAGAGTCGGGTCTTCGCCTTTTAGCAGAAATGCATGAGTCAGTACTGAATGGCTTGTGCGACATCTAGTGAACACTACTTGATCAAATCTTGTTTTTTAAAAAAAAGATTAAAAGTCTGCTGGGGAGTTTCGGATGGATTCCGTGTAATTTGTTGTTTGACTGTGAGTGATAACAGTAGTGCAGTCTGAGCAGTACAGCATCTAGCGGATTGTGAAAATCGTGGGGTATCCACAAGACGTCAATGTTTTGTATTGTTTTTTTTTTAAATGAGTTTAAATCCTTTTGCATTTATACAGAATTCAAGTTTTGTGGTGCGGCCAATGAACCGCGGCCAATGAAATGAACTGTTATCCGATGTTAGCCATAATATTAACTTTCTACTCTTTTGAGAACTTTCTAATGTTCCAGAACATAAAGTCACTAAGCTTTATGTAAAAACACTAAGCTCTATCTTCACTCTCTCTCTTTTTTTTAATAGAAAAGTTCTAAGAAAAGGACGTTTCCTTGAAGAGTTTCTTCTTCATTGACCGAGAACTTTTCCTATAGAAGCCAAGTCACAAGGGTGCACTACTAAACAAGTCCTCATAAAGCCTGGCATGATTTATACCCTGCTATCAGCTTCCATATCATCAGACAAGCTACAAAGCCTATTAGAGCCGCTAGATTGGCCAAAGCCGACGATTTATGTCCTCAGGTGTGGTGGCTTCAGCGTCTATGAGAGCACTCATGCTAGACTGGAGTTAATATTCAGGCGGCACCGATGTTAACTAATCAGTGCAATGTTGATAAATAGCGAGCTGTCTTCCGCGGGCGAGCACGGTGTCTCATTACTGAGGCTCTTTCGCTGGATTGACCAAAACAAAGGCAGCGATGGCAGTGATCGAGTGGTAAAGAGGGCAAACATTTATCAGCAGGTAAACACCAGCCTTGCTCGGAGAACGCAAGCACATTTTCCGCACCCATCTCTCTCTCTCCTTCTCTGGATTTATATCTAAGGACAAGCCACTAGTATCATAATAACACATGACTGCACACTCACAACTAAACACTTTTAGGAGTTCACTCGCTCTATGCAAACTCGTCCGTTTATAGGTGAACGGAATTAGGGTACTGTTAAGCGTTTTCGAAAACTAGTGGTATTTTCCATAATCAGATTTTTAAGCCTGCGCTTAAGGGAAATACAAATGACAAAATATAAAATCTGCCGTTTTCATACAAGATCAGACTGAGAATTAATCCATGCTTAAGATACGACAGCGCTCTTATACATGAGATAACCAGCCCTAATCGAACAAAGGTTCTTATACACCAAATCAAGCAGCTGGCCTAAACATGGGAAGTCAGAGATCAAAAGGACCAACATGAGCTAATCAAACAGACAGGCATCCCTTAAAGGCTCCTCAAGCTTCTTAAGCCTTTTATCTGAAACTAAACCTCTTATCTTGCAAAATGAGACATTTTGAAATAATGCACAAGTGTGCTAATGAAGGGTGTTGTGTGTTTGTCTCGCAGAAGGCACAAATCATTTTTTTCTGATGTTAATATATGAACAATTACTACATGAGATAACACACAGGCCAAATTCCCTTAGTCATTCATAACAATGGGTGAGATCATGGAATATAGCTGTGATGTGCAGCAAAAGGTTGTTGAGCTTCACAAAATGGGGCGTGGCTATAAGAAAATAGCACAAGCATTGAAAACGCCCATTTCACCATCAGGGCAATAATTAAGAACAGAAGAGGAAGAGTTTGTGTGTCTATATCGTCTCAACATGCTGTGAAGAGGACGGTTCGAGTGGCCAAAATCTCCAAGGATCCCAGCTGGAGAACTGCAGAAGTTAGTCGCGTCTTGGGGTCAGAAAGTCTCCAAAACTACAATCTGAAGTCACCGACATCACCACAAGCTGTTTGGAAGGGTTTCAGGAAAAAAGCCTCTACTCTCATCCAAAAACAAACTCGAGCGTCTTCAGTGTGCAGACACGACTGGACCTTCAAATGGGATCGGGGTCTATGGGCAGATGAAACCAAAATACAGCTTTTTGGTAATAAACACAGAGGGGGTTTTGGAGCACACAAAAGTACCTCATGTCCACGGTTAAATATGGTGGAGGATATTTAATGTTTTGGGGCTGTTTTTCTGCCAGAGGACCTGGACATTTTGTTAGGATACATGGCATCATGGACTCCATCAAATATCAACAGATATTAAATGAAAACTTGACTGCCTCTGCCAGAAAGCTTCAAATGGGCCGTGGTTCAAATGGGCCACAAAATCAAGCTCCTGTCATGACCATCCCAGTCCCCTGACCTGAACCCCATAGAAAACCTGTGGGGTGAACTGAAGAGGAGAGTCCACCAGCGTGGACCTCAACATCTGAAGGATCTGGAGAGATTCTGTATGGAGGAACGCTCTCAGATCCCTCGCCGTGTATTCTCCAACCTCATCAGGCGTTATAGGAGAAGACTCAGAGCTGTTATCTTGGAAAAGTGAGGTAGCACAAAGTATTGACTAAAAGGGTGTCAATAATTGTTGCACACCTATATTTAACAAAGATACATATTTTTGATAAACCTGTTTTATTTACAGTTGCAGTGATATCCATGAGAGCAGAGTGTTTTTTGATTTTTTTTTAACAAAAGATCAAAAGGTTAAACAATAAAGACAAATTTTCACAGCCTTCATTGCTCATTTTTACCAAGGGTGCCAATATTTGTGGAGGATACTGTATCTAGAAAATGGAGAGTGAGACAAAAACTACTACTATCGTAATAGTGGTAGTAGTGGTAGTAGTAGTAGTGTCGGTAGTAGTAGTAGTAGTAGTAACAGTAATAGTAGTGGTAGTAATAGTAGTAGTAACAGTAGTAGTAGTAGTAGTAGTAGTTGTAGTGGTAGTAATAATAGTATTAATAGTAGTAGTAGTGGTAGTAATAGTAGTAGTAGTAGTAGTTGTAGTGGTAGTAATAATAGTATTAATAGTAGTTGTAGTGGTAGTAATAGTAGTAGTAGTAGTAGTTGTAGTGGTAGTAATAATAGTATTAATAGTAGTAGTAGCAGTACTAGTAGAAGTAACACTCAACTTTTTTTTTTCTTCCTACGTTTTGGGTTTTGATTTTCAGTCCAGATTTTGCATTTGACCAAGATGTTTCATTTCCCTGCACCACTAGTGTAAATGTCTATTTAGGTGTGTTCCCTTTTGCTAATACTGTTACCAGCTGAAGTGACTGATGACTCTTGTCACTTGTGATTATATCACTCAGATCTCTGCTGCAGCTTAATCTTCATCATTCTGTAAGATTACATCTTTTATCGTCTGACTGCCCTGTGGCTGTGAAGTAGCTATACTTATAGTAACGACGATGTATAAAATCATTATTTAAAAACAAAACAAAAAAAATTAAGTTTTGCACAACAGTCTTTGCCTGTCAGTTGTCATGCTCCTATTTCCACCTTTCTTAATAAAACCACAGAAAAAAATTATATACATCATAAACAATCTGAAATGTGATTTCTTTCAGCTAAAAAAAAAAAACAAAAAAAAAAAACAAGTGATCATCCCTTTTTGCACATCCCATACTATATTTTGACTCATACTATTATAAAGTGCTCATAGGCTAAATCTAATATCTACCGCTCTAACTGCAATCTGAAAACTAGCTATAGAAGTGGCGAATGTGACATCAATCTGAATTTTTCATCCGCTGAGAACAACAGAATGATAAAGCCCTATAATTGCCCATGCGGAGCGGGAGCAGAAGGAAAATTACACCAATTGATGAGCAATTTCCATTGACTATTACCTCTCAATAGACGGTTGTGCTCATTTGTATGGTGGAGTTTGTCTCACGCAGCACTTAATTGCCTCACACCGAGCTTTTTCCACTTGTCTTAGGAATATGAAAGCAGCTGCAATTACAATGAATGCTGACAATTACAAAAGAGCAAGTTACTGCAGGGCTGAATAGAAAACCATCCATTAATAAGGTGTGCAATGCTGCGTCACCCTGCTTGACACATCCTGTTAACCATTTTAGTGAGCATTCCTAAAGAAGAACTGGTCAAAGATTACCAAGAACACTAAGGCTTATTGTTTGGGAGTAAAAGCGTGTATGGATGGATGGATGGATGGATGGGTGGTCTATCTGAGACATGATTGAGCCCAAACAAATGCGAAAGCAAAACCGCTGGCTCGAGTTCATTAGTGTCAGCATGCATTTAAAAATTAGCATGACGCTAATGGGAGTGGGTGGTGCTCATTATTTCCATGAACACACTTGAAGAAGGCAGAAGGAATAAAAGAAAGCGAGAGAATAGCTCGATAGATCGAATTAGTCTGGTGATTAGGATTATCTGATTTTTTTTTCTTCTGTTGGTCAAAATCTTATTATAATGCTCTGAAAACCGGAGAGTCAGACAGATAGATAGGCACAGCAAAAAGGGAAAGTGAAGAATAGAGAGAAAGAACGCGAGTGTCAGCAGTGAACGGTGGAGAAAAGCCCACTGCCAACTTTTAATGGTGCCCCATACTTTCGTCTTGCTTTCTTACCCACAGCTCCATCTAGGATTGATAAGGAGCGAGCCAACCTCTGACTGCCTATGGCAGCCGCTGGAATTGTTTTGCAATTTGCTGCTCTACGGTGCATTCTCTTTCCCTGAGAACAATCTATCTCTGCAACACAATATTCAACCCCATTGCCATTGATTGGTTCTTTTTTTAAATATATATATATCAATACCCATTCATACCCAAACTATTCAGGCGCACAATACACTTAGCTCAGCATAAACGTGCACGATCGAGTGCGTGAACGACCGCGGGAAGGACGGATGCCAATTTATATGCACTGCAAGTTTAAGGTTAACAGTTCAGATCTGCTGCAGCACATCATATGGGTTCATAACAAAATAAAAAGATTGCCTCCTAGTCGTGTACTGAAATTGTTTATTCAATACCTAAAGAATGAAACACAATGTGGCGTGCTGGTACAGGAAAATCACCGACGGGGTGGAGTGATGTGGCCACAGTGTTACCGTTAGCGACGCTGAAGAGGATTCGTTCCCAATAACAGCACGCTCTGTGAGCTGCTTCGTTCCTCGCATATCACAACTTATCACAACAAGGTACAATGCAGTGACGAAGGCAACGCAACGCATCTACAGCTTTTTACCACCAAAGTTGAGATCCTCGTGGTAATTAGGGTAATCTCTCGCTCGCAAATTTTAGTGTATTGCTATAGTGCATACAGTAGGACCCCCTTATCGTGTTTCAGGCATCCGCTGGGGGGCTAGGAACCCATCTCACGTGGTGCCTGAAACCGAACACTATACATACCGTACATATTTATGATAAAGTTTAATTTATAGATTAGGCACAATAAGACATTAACAACAATAATTAATAATAAAATAAAGCAATTATAATAATAATAATAATAATAATAATAATAATAAAAGTTATGTGAATGTGGTCTCTCTCTTGCTCGCCTCAGGAGCTGATTTCAGTTAGTGCGTGTTTGTTATATGGCGCAATTTATTATTTCTCTTTTTTTATATTTACAATAAAGCGATTTTAAATTGTAGGGTTGTACAATTACTACTAATATGTAGCGATAAAGTTTACAGTGGCGTCAAAATTGAGTAAAAACATTTTTAAAAAAGCAAAAGATTCTTTGTTCTTCATTTTCTAGAAACAGAGTTTAAAAAAAAACCTTGCTGTATTTTTTTTTTGGAGTTAATTAAGAGAAGACACCACCCCCATCTTGCTCCGCCCAAAAGTGACTCAAACGGACCCGACGTATATAATTACGACTCGTAAATACGAGCTTCCCAGGAGTGCGCAATTTAAATGATGAATGTTTAGTGCATTTCTGGAATTTTCTATTGAAACCGAAACAGCAGATATGGGTTTTATTATTATTATTATTTTAATGTATTAACGGTTTTCTTGCCAAACCTTGAGAACCTGTGAGAACAAATCAGAAAAACAACATTGGAAACAAATAAAAAAACAACAACAACAACAAAAGTGTAAATAAACAAACAAACAATTATATAGCAATCAAATAAAAAAATTCAAAAAGATGGAATACTATAGTTTGATCATCTGGAAGAAAAAAAAAAAAAAAGAGTATAAAATATGAAAACATTCTCTCTCTCTCTCTTTCTCATTCAAAATGTAATACTGCAGGTGCAAATACTGTGAAAGATCATCATAGATATAGAGCGATAGACAGACAGACACATTGACAGACAGATGGACAAAAACAAAAGATGGAAGGCTATGATTTGATTTTGTGAACACTGAATAAAAAACAGAGAAAATATTTTCTGTCTGTCTCTCTCTCTCTCTCTCTCTTTGAAGGTTGAAGTTAGAGGCAATAAGCTGTGTTACTTTAGATCAACTAAATTCCAGATTAAACATAATCCCCATCAAAGCGTCCCTTATAAATCCAATTTATTTATTTATTAAAATCACTAATCTCTTCATTCAGGGGTGCAGCCATATTTGTTGCAAGTCTCCGCATTCTACACAGAGCTCATTACACAAGTAAGCACTTTAAAGCCTACCGTTCACCTACCGCAAAGACAATTAAATAAGCAGCACCCTCCGACACCTCCTCAGAAAAGCAGAGGACAGCTACAGTACATGCCAATGTTGACATTCAACGCCTGTAAAATGCTACATTTATAGATCACCTGCCTCGGGATGCTCCGACTGATATATGAGAAAACGTAGAGTGGGAGGGAATATGACGGCTCCACAAAGAGTCAGGTTAAGCTACCAGGCAGTGTGTGTTAATGCTGTGGTGTGTTAGAAGGTCAGAGCTCACCTCTGGGGATTGGGCTCATTGTGCTTGTCCCTCTCGTGCTTGATCATCCTGTAGCGGCCGATCCTCACGTCTGGCCGAGACACCTTCATCCCGTTCAGTGTAATCCTTGGAAAGAAAGAGATGGAAAGAAAGAAAGACAGAGATGAGATTTTTTCAGGGAAACCAATACAAATTAGTACATCTTTCCTAGTTAAAAGAGGACACATCCCTTGCCATTGAATTTGTTGCTGCTATAGGACAGGCAGTGACGGGTATGATTATGTGCTCTGCTGTCAAAACTTGTTCATATGTCTGTTGGTTTGTTTGTTGTATGTAGGTATACGTATTTGTGTGCGTTCCCATACACAGTTATACTGACTATTGTTTGGGAGTAACTGCAACTAACGATAAATGTCATAATCGATTAGTTGGCCGAATAGGGGGGGGGAGGGGGGGGACGGGACAACGGGGACTTCCAGTATCATTTTTTCATTTATTTAAAATAAAATCCACAAACTGAGTGTTACAAATATAAACTTTACACAACATTTTGTCCAATTATATAAGACTGAAAAGAACCCAATACACACAGACACACACGGCAGAATATATGTTATTCATTTAGCACTGTAGTTTAATTCCATGCTTTTTTTTTTTTTTTTTTTTACATCTATAAAAAAAGCAATACTTAAATACTAATACATATATATATATACACATACACACACACACACACATATATATATATATATATATATATATACATACATATATATATATATACATACATATATATATATATATATACATACATACATATATATATATACACATACATACATATATATATATACACATACATACATATATATATATACATACATATATACATACATATATACATACATATATACATACATATATATATATATATATATGTATGTATGTATGTATGTATTAATTTTTATGGATGCACAGAAAGCACTGATTCTACAGTCCTAGCAATCCCTGGTTGATTGGCAGAACCTGTCATTCCCCAGGGATTGGTTCAAATACCAGGTTCAATTACATATTATTGTTGGTGTGACATTTAATTTGAATGATCTTTTGTTTACTTTATTCATCACTGCGACACCTGAACTTGCCTACCACTCATAGGGTTTTGCAAAAGATCATTTCATTTGTAAATAAATCCAAAATAAATCCATCAATGAACGATCGTCATCTTAGCTAACGTGATATTTGTGAACGCACGCGAATAACCAAATTGATTCATTTTAAAAACATCTGATTTGAATACGTTTTGTTACATTTAACAAAAATAAATATCATATTATTTAAACATTTTAAAAACTTTCCTACAGATCCCCTGCAATTACACCACTGACCACTAGGGGTCCGCGGAAACACTGCACTAGACGGTAGAGTACACAGTGCGTAGTGTAAGTGTACAGTACGTCATTTGGGGCATGACTTTAGTATTTACTCTCCGAAGCGTGTTTTCGGAACAGAAGTAACGTAACGAGTAAACGTACCGCGCGCAGACCGAGTTCATAAAGATTTTCATCATCGATTATTATCGGTTAGTTGTTGTAGCTCTACTTATTATAAGAACATCTCCCACAGAGGATGACAATTACTGCCATTATTAATATAATCAGGATTTCACTCAACAGCATCAGGATTGTCAGGTTTTACACAAAGTTGTGAAGTCCATAGCAGCACTCACGTGCACACTGTCATTAAGGGAAGAGAGGGACATACCAAGTACTAAGGAATTGTGAAATTTGTGTATATCGATTGCAATTTCGTGTGTGTATGTGTGTGTGTGTGTGTGTGTGTGTGTGTGTGTGTGTGTGTGTGTGTGTTACATCTCCAGTTGGGACTATCCAGTACATAATAGCTATTAAATTATAATTGCTTTGGCAATGTAGAGCAACGTAAATGCAACGTAGCGGCATCGTGTTAATAAAGCCTATTTAACCAAAATAGGAAAAAAATGCGACCAAATTAGAAGCCTTTTTGTTTTTCCATTTTCCCATCTGCATGTTTATTTGCTCTTGCCTTATAACTGCAGTAAAGCTTGACATCACTATTTATTTATGTTTCAGTGCTTTCACTGATTGCCAAACCAAAAACTCATCAAAACCTTGTTTACCTCCCACAACACACACACACACACACGGTTAGCAGTAGCAAATATGCAAAAAAAAATTCTAATCAAATAAATAATAATAGATAAATAAATAATCATATGGTCATGATGTCCACTTTTCGAGTTCTTCAGTCATGATGGAGCTCAATCCTGTTTGTGGAATTAAACAAACCTCAGAGTCAGAGTCAGAGTGAGTAGAAATGGCTTAAATGATGCTCTCTCTGCCTGGCTTCTCTCCAGGAATCACACTGCCTTTCTTAAAATGTTTATTTATACAGAAAACCCGAGGGTAGGTATGAGGATGTATTTCTAGAGAACGTTGTCAACAAAACATACATTATTCAGAGAGTGGATTGCTAATGATCTCTGACTGCAGTGCACTTCAATAATAATAGCAGATGTAAGGAAAAGATCAGCACGGTACACATCGTCCCCCTAAAACCAGGCCTTTTCGGAGACATGCTAGTGAAAAACAGAGGATATTGAAAATAGCTTTGTTGTCAAAAACGTGACCTTTATTCCACTGGGTTAATGGAGTGAAGATGAGAGATTTTCCGTATGGTTCTCGCTCAACAGAAATGTCATTAATGTTATGCAATAGCCCATCACTGCTGCACTGTCTCACCACTGCAAAGGAGAAACCCTTCATTCATTCTAATGCTCGACAAACTGATCAGCCAGCTCTCTCTCGGCTTCTCTGATGTACTCTACAGCTGATTACATCTCATGCGGGAAAGACGACAAAACAAGTCCCGCGATGCACGAGGAGCGGTGAGTTAACGACTCGGGTCCGTTGATATTCTGGTTATTTACAGGTTTTTGTGTCCCCCCCCCTTCCCCTCCCCCTCCATGAGACAATGAACTAGAACTTGAGGAAACTCCGGAAGCACGTTGCTTTAGGGCTGATGATGGACTGTCTGAAACGCCCTGCTCCGGGGTTCAAAAGTTGGATAAAATGACACGAGAACAGATTTTCTCACATGTCTGTGTCATTCTCAGACTTTTATTGTCGAGCACACGTGTTATATAAGGGAGAAAACACAGCAGGACATGGTGTTATAGAACATTAATCAACAGCGGGGTAGCGTGATGTGGCCTGACATGGCCGCTCAGGCACACTGTCAATCAGTACGTTTACATGGACGACGATAATCCGATATGAACCCGATTAAGATATTACTTGGATTAAGAAACTAACATGTAAACAGCGATTATCGATGATCCTTAATCTGATTAAAGTCACACTCAAAGTAAACACAGATGGAATTAAGACGTGTGGAGTATTTCCTGTTTTAGTCGCATTATCGGCGTGCCTTACAGACATGTACACACCTTAATCACACTATTAACGCCGTGTGGGAGTTTTCACCGCATTGTGCGACAGGACACGTACACACACGGCAGCGCTAAACCGTTTGAGGGCAAACAAGAGAGCACGGCTGCGTCCCAAACCGCGTACTTACCTACTACAGTATATAGTAGGTGTAATACATGTATCTCAGCTACTATATAGTAGGTAAGTACGCGGTTTGGGACGCGGCCCACGGCTTCAAGCAGTCGTCTATTTGCACGTACGGCACGACAGATAATTAACCGCACTTGAAACTTTCGTATAAATTAAAACTGAAACATACAAAACTGTATACGGTTCCATAATGAAGACCAACCATACGTCGATACGTGAAATTCTGGAGGGAACGTCGGACGGCGTGACGCGGGGACGTAATGACGTGTGACGTTAATCCATCTACGTTCTATAACACGTCAAACCTGAACGTGAAAGGAGTATTCTAAAAGCCACTCATGTAAACACCTTAATCAGAATACTGTCTTATTCAGAATAAGGTCAGTGATTACATCACTGCTGCCCGTGTAAACGTAGTCATAGATTCTTAGAAAAATATTAATCAAAGAATGTCACATATTCTTTTTTGTTTAGTTACATTCGATATTGTGGAACGTTCATGAAACAAGTTCATTGTTACCTCACCTCTCTCTCTCTCTCGGTCAAAGTTAATAATACAAAAAAATACAGATTACATGACAAGCTGCATTTTCTGTCTTATTAAGGACAAGAGAAAGGAAAAAAAATCAGAAGCAGGTGAGGGAATGACAGAATATCGGTGCCATAACGTAAGTTACAACAGGAACTAACCTGTATTGTGGACATTCTACAACATAAAATGTATACTATAAAGGGATAAAATAAAATAAAAAAAATGTACTGCCTTTTATCTCCAATTATAAGTGCATTTAGAGTAAACAGGTTTTCCAATCTTCTCTCAGCGGAGAGAAATGCACTAATGTTCTTATCTGTGTTAATCACCTATAATTTTCGAGATGTGGTGGATTGCAATTTGAGTATAAAGTGCTGGAGTATTTCCGTAATAAAGAGAAAGAGAAGGAAAGAGGAGAAAAAGATGATGAAACGTCAACACGAACACCACGGCTGCATTAGCTGGAGCTGTTAAAAAGCCGAAGATACCTCATTTAAGAAATGAGAAGCCTGCGATTTCCCTATGAATAGTGAGAGTTATAATGAATACTGTTGACTGGATATCCATTCTGAGCTCTCACTCTCTTTGTCTCTCTCTCTCTCTCTCTGTCTCTCTCTCTCTCTCTGATTGAATTTGCGGTGTATTTCTGTACGTAGTCTCTCTCAATCTGCTCCGCTGTTCACTTAATTGCATTAGACCCATGGAGTCGGAGGGAATTGGAATCATTAGAACTGATTCATGTCTCGTTTGCCAGAGCTGAAATGAAAGCAGGGTGGAATTGAAGAGAGAACACAGACACAAAAAGAGGCATGAGAGAGAGAGAGAGAGAGATGAAGAGCACATGAGAGAGAGAGAGAGAGAGAGAGAGAGAGAGAGAGAGAGAGGGGAAGAGAACGAGAGAGAGAGAGAGAGAGAGAGGGGGAGAGTGCATGAGAGAGAGAGAGAGAAAGGGGGGGAAGAGTGCATATGAGAGAGAGAGAAAGGAGGAGAGCATGAGAGAGAGAGAGAGAGAGAGAGAGAGAGAGAGAGAGACAGCGGTCATGTTAAATTGAGCAACCCTTCTGTTAGTGAGATGGTGACTGTGTAAAATGTGTGTGTGTGTGTGTGTGTGTGTGTGTGTGTGTGTGTGTGTGTGTGTGTGTGTGTGTGTGTGTGTGTGTGTATGTATGTGTATCCGGTATATCCCAGAGGACACGTGATATTCGCGTCTGGAACACCACTGCTCTTTCTGATACCTTGATCTCTCTGAGCTGTAACTGTGAGTAACTGTGACTCTGCCAGTGTGTGTGTGTGTGTGTGTGTGTGTGTGTGTGTGTGTGTGTGTGTGTGTGTTCAGAGGTGTCTGTCTGTGAGGGAATCAGCACTTGTGTTAACTAGTTCACATCAACTGCCAAATATCTGATGAATGTACTTCATACACAAACACTGAAAATGTGCACACTAATGCTGGGATAGTATTCTCTCTCTCTCTCTCTCTCTCTCTCTCTCTCTCGCTCACACACACACACACACACACACACACACACTCTAACTGATTTGTCACGATTATAACATTTTGGCTGACCACTACCAAACACATAAATGCGAGTAGTAATTGAGTAAGTTTTTCAGTGGACTTGATGGCGCGTGTATAAGAATACCAGCAGAGTGATAACAGGCCTTGTGAAGAATAACCATTTATCAAAACCGGAAAACCAACGTCATTGTGGTTGACCTTATAGATCGTACTACAATATAGCAAATGGAAGACAAATACAACCGATATCTATTCAAAATACACAAAACGAACTATTAAAATACACAAAAAGCTTATGTAAGCAATACTGCGCGAGCGAGAGTGCGGTTATAACGGAGAGATCATCATAACACAATCAAGGGGTTTGAAGAGTGCCCACTACAGGACTTTTCAATTGCGAATGATTCAGTAATATTGTCTGCACCTCGTACTACGCCACCGATTATCTTCACAGCCGATCGCAGAATCTTGTTCTGCAGAGCCTGAGCGCACTTTCCATTCTAAAACCCAAACACAACACTATGGTTAATCTCACAGGTCAGACCACTAGCAAAGCTAGACAGTCTGGTGTGTTCCATCAATAACGACGACCAAGAACCGTCTACTTTCTCGCTTACTCACCACATTGCACAGCCGCCACATGATTGGCTGATTAGACAAGTGCATGAACGTGCATGTGTAGATAAAGTGGACGGGGAACGTATGATCGCACTATCTGAGGTTTACAGAAGAGGACGGGTTCCCGTTTGGGTCTGGATCCTCGACGGGTTTCCTCCGGAGGTCTTCCTTGCACATTAGGGATCTAAATCTACATCCAGATTTCTGTAACGCCAAGACGCAGAGACTGTGGGAAATCTCTTTCTAATTCTCAGAGTTTACCGATTCGTCCACATTCTGTACGGATGTCCTGGGGGACTCCTACGCGTCACAGTGAGAAATCAGTGAGTCAGGCAGTGTGTTGATATGCCTTTTGTAAGCTGTCACTCTCAGCGGTACAGAAGAAACAAAAAAATCAGGTCACAAGTAGATGATTAGGACTTACACAATAACCAGAGTCATGGCAAAAAAAAATTCTAATATTGACCATGTGTGTGGCGCTCGAAAATCTTGCAGTGTGTCCTGACAACATCGAATCCACTCGACTATGTGGAGCACAGCAGGAAATATTCAGCTTACCGTCCACATCACACTGACAACCACAAATTTCCAGAGAAGTGTCCTGTCTCCTGTCCCCTGCCACTCCATTTAAACTCTCCAACACTAGGGCCTGGTGCCACTTTCACTTTTCTCCTGCGAAATAGGCAAGGAAAACGTCCCTCCAGGGCATCTGTCCGCTTCCTCAGGATACAGGTACATGTAAGACAATCACAGCTTCTTGCAGCACATGGCTAGAGGGGATAAGTAAACTTGCCAGGAAAGAAATGTATTCTCTTATTTTCTTCCAACTCTGTGCTTCGACGCAGGACAAAGGTTAGAGTTACTGGGCAGTTATCTGTGCCCCGCATCTCCACCAATCTCTTTCAGAACTATTCTGGTCCAAAGGCTCTATGAAAAAGGTTCTTTCTACCCACAATGTATTAAAAAAAAAAAAAAGAAGCTGCATCTTATTGCATTACGCAGGTTTGAGGAACAAAGCAGCCCAAGGGCATTGCATACGTCTTTGAGAAGGAGACATCCGTCATTGTTAAAAGAAGAAAAAAGTATCATGAGTATGTATGTGTATTCCTGTGGTGTAAAGTGTGCTGAGCTTTCTATACAAATCTCAGGTGGTTCTTCAAACCTGGAGCCGGATCGAGCAGAGAAGACAGCCGTGAAGCGCGTGAAATCGGAAATGGAAGTAGTAGTCTTGACCAGAAGCGTAATCAGTACCTTCAATGGACCAATCGCGGCTTGAGGAGCGAGTACGCATCCTTAGAAGTGTGAAAACTAAGTGTGAATAAAGTAGGATACTCACTATAGGGCATATAATATATATAAGTTCTCCCAAACTTCGGCTATTATATAAGCACAACAGAGCTTTCATCCATCTCTCTCAGGCCTCAGAGATTCGCCAGCAGGGGATTTTTACAAACTTTCAGCTCAACGCTCTGCTGAAGCCATGCATTAGTAAGACATCACTGCAGAACAATATTTCTCCATGTTTCTCTCTGGCCTGATTTAATGGCTTCTTATTTAAAAAAAAAACTTTTATAAAATCAGAGCTAAATAAAGATTTCCCTCAAGACTCTGCCCTTACATGGGATATTTTTTTACTGCTGAGACAACTGGGAGATGCTTGAGTATTTTTCAACCCTGACCAGTAACACTGCAGAAGATGTGAGACACTGCTCAGAATGTCAGATGAACTCCCGAACCAGCTATTTTCCGAAGGGAAGCGGTGGAGGGAAACAATGAGAGTGAAGAGAAGGAGAGAAGAGAGAGGGAAACTTCCTGCATTTCAGCGGTGTAGAGAAGTGAGACCACTGTCTCCAGACACATGGTCAATGACAAATTTAAAATGAGAGTCAAGGATCATTTTTGCATAAATAGAAATAAAGATTTTTAAAAATAAATAAATAAATAAATAAATAAATAAAGGTTGAAAGGCTAGCATTCTTGGCAAAGCTTTCAGGCACAGAGACAATTTCCATAAAGTGTGCAATATAAACGAACGAATCATAAATGAACCCAAATTTACTAGACCTCAGGGGCACAGTGTATACTCATGCACGATTAACACTCCTATAAGAAAGACTTAAAAAAAAAAAAAAGTCGGCCATCTTATCATCAGCTATAAAAAAAAAAAAAATAGCCCTTGTGAATAAACACACTCGAGGGATATCCGGATGCTGTAATCCATTAAAGCTACTGCGGTAAATTTTTAATACAAGCGTTTTTATACAACACGCAACTTAGTGTGTGTGTGTGGGGGGGGGGGGGGGGGGGGGTTCTACACAACTTAGAACATGACACCTTTTGTTTGAACCGTCGCATTTGATCAGGTGATCAAAAATATTGGAAAACGTGACTAATAGGTGTGTCTTGTTGCCCAGGTGTGCCCTTTTAAATTGATTGTTTAAAGAACGAATAGCTCTGAATGTCCACTCTTGGTTCGAGCCTGAGGTTTCGCCCTGTGAAGACTGCATTTGTTGTTACAAAGGATAAACCAACATGCTGTCTATGGGCAAAAAGCAAGCCATTTTGAAGCTGATGAAAGCGGGAAAATCTATCACAGGCATTGTACAAGCATTTTACCTCCTGAAGAGGAGACTGAAGGGAGAAAGTGCTGAAAGAAGCTGCAGTACAAGCCTGGAAGAGCGACGCGACAGAACAATGCAGCAGTTTGGTGATGTCAGTGGGTCGATAAGGGATATGCAACCAAATATTTAGTGTTATTTGCAAACCCAAGTGTCTTCAATGCATAGTGAAGACCATAGAATTGGCCATGCTGTGCCAATACTTTTGGAGGGGATGGACGGACAGATTGCCAGTATGTGCAAAATATATTAACAAACCAAAACATGCTACAACATCGTTGTCTACTGGTATCTCCATATACTGTCTAATATTCATCTTTTGATCTCAAACACAAATGTCTTCAGGGTATAGCCAAAAAAATTCATTTTTTTTTACAATACTTCCGGTGGGGACTGAATGCGCCTGTCAGTGCCTGTCAGTGTGTCTATGCATCTGTCTGCGTGTTTGTGTCTGTCTGTGCGCTTGTTTGTCTATCTATAAACAGACAGACAGACACATTTGGCTCTCTGTCTGTCTGTTTGTTCATCAATCTATCAATCCGTCTCTCTGTACATCTATCTATCTATCTATCTATCTATCTATCTATCTATCTATCTATCTATCTGCAGTCCCTGAGTGGTCCATTTCGGTATGTGCTGTGGTCTATGTGCTATGAGCTGCAGTAACCGAGGAGGAAGCAACTCACCAATCACCTGACCGGGGTCAAAGGTGAGAGGCATTGCCGAAGCAGCTATTTGTTATACTGAGACACAGCCGTTTATTATACCGCTGTGTGTTACAATGAAAGTTCTGAAAAAGCCATTTCATCTTCTCCTGCCTCCATGTTGTGGCCCGAGCCAGCATGCATTTAAAAGCAGCAAATGTCTGCAGGATGCGCTATAGAACAGCAACAATGCTCTGCAGAGAAGTAGGCAGAGTGGATTTTATGGGTGACTGTTCTGCATGATACATGAATACTCAAAATTGTTAAACTTGACACACATCCTGGAATCTCAGCAAATAGTAGTTTATATATATATATATATATATATATATATATAAATAAAGCTGCACTTGTCCGTTTTTGATTTCTTCATTAGTTAAGAGACGGAGCGAGAAAAAGTTGTTGGGCTTAAACGGTATAACGTGCATGTTAAGAGGTCACCTGTTGTAGATATCATCGTCCTCTCCTCCCCATCCCCAGTACTCATTGGGGAAGCCGTTGATTTTGAGGAACTGCTTCTTGCTCAAGCCAGAGACCCCTCCAAAATACCCTGCATACGGTAACCTGAAAGAGAAAGGAAGCAGTCAGGCAGACAGTTCAGAGCAGTTACTCCAGCTGTACAGTAATCCACACACTGGCATTCTGGGCAAAAGTACTATATTCAAGGAAGTGCTACAAAAACAATCATTACAAAGAAAAGGTCATGACATGTTTTTGTTTCGTTTTGGTTTTATTTTTAATGTCAGGTCAGACTTGGAGTTGCTGCTGAGGTTATAACGATAACCCCTTTCCTAAGCTACTGTGATTTTTCCCCCATTTTTAATTAGAAAAACAAAATATGGGGCGGCGAGGTGGCACAGCGAGGAGCATTGCAGCCTCATAGCTCGAGTCCACGGTCTGAAAGAAAAACAAAACAAACGTATATCGATAAACCACCCTGTTGAGGAAAAAAAACACCGTTTGTAATTATGGAACAAAGCCAGTGAAGGGAAATCATTATATAATGAAAAAAAAGAGCCTATTGCAAACCGCTAAATAAACAGCAGTAAGAATTGAAAAGCCAGACAGGAAATCCCAAAGAAATACAGAGATGGGACAGAGAAGTCCTGGAACAAGATTAACGTCTACCAAAGTGATCGAAATGCCAAAATGTGGAGAAAGAAAGGATCTGCTCATGATCCAAGACATACAAGCACAGCTGTGAAACATGGTGGAGGTAGTGTCATGGCTTGGGCTTGCATGATTGCTTCTGAAACAGTCTAGCTAATCGTTACTGATGATGTATCTCAATGGTAGCAACAGAATGACTTCAGAAGTCAACAGAAACAACCTGCCTTCCAAAAATTTTTATTCTTGCGTTCATATAAAAAAAAAAATGTTACAATTATGGATCTTCTGTTCTTCAGCCTTCAGGGGAACATGGAAATACAAGTTAGCCTATCATTCTGATCACTAATTTCCTGCATACTTTTCAGGCGCCGTTAAGCACCACATCTCCGCACTGAGCTGACATTAGATGTAAGGCGATAATCCTTTAAGTCCCTCCCTGGATTTAAAACAAAAAGGAAGCGACTCTGGCTGTCAACTGAGGCGTCTGAACTTGACACAATTCCGTTTCGCACGAGTGAGCTGGGAGATAGACTTCACCCTCGGTGGAATCCCGCATCTGAAATGACATCTGATTCCCCTCCTGACCCTCTTTCATCCTACACTATACTTCCTACCTCAGTTTCTCTCAGCCAGATCTAACAGTATATCTGACAGGGGCTCCTGAAAGCTGAGGCGCAATTACCACTGAATACTTCCACTGAGCTCCAAAAGGACTTTTCTGTCAGTTACATCAAACACATGGGAAAGTGAGGGAAGAGTGACTCTAGAACAGAGCTGACGAGTCATCGGAAGGACCTCAGTAAAAATCTGCTCGTCCGCTTTGTTGTGAAACTGCAGAGATTTGAATTCAAATGTGAGGTGAGGTCCATGGTAAGAATGGGCCAGGTACTAGATGTTGAGGAAGGAATCTTATATATATATATATATAAATATATATAAATATATATATATATATATATATATATATATATATATATATATATATATATATATATATATATATTTATTTCCCCCAAAGCACTGGTTTGGAAATTAGACCCCAACATCCTGTATATACAATAGTGTGAAAAAGTATTTGCCCCCATCCTGATTTCTTCTGTTTTTGTATATATCTCACACTAAATGAAAACAAAGTCTAAGATAAGACAAAGGCAACTTGAGCAAACACACAGTACAGTTTTTCAATGATGATGTTATTTATTGAAGCAAAAAAAGTTATCCAGTACCAAATGGCCCTGTGTGAAAATGTATTTGCCCCCATAGTTACTAATTCCCCAAATCTATGAAACTGCATTGATAATGGGGTTCAGCTGGACTAGACACAACCAGGCCTGATTACTACAAACCCTGTTCAATCACATCAACACTTAAATAGAACTTTTTCAACAGCATGAAGTTGGGTAAAAGGTCTTACCCAATAACACACTATGGCAAAATTCAAAGAAATTCCAGAAATGAAGAAGGTGATTGAAATACATCAGTCTGGGAAGGGTTATTTCAAAGGCTCTGGGATTCCAAAGAACCACAGCGAGAGACGTTATTTCCACACGGAAAAACTCTGCACAGTAGTGAACCTTCCCAGAAGTGGTCGACCTTCCAAAATTCCCCCAAGGGCACAGCAACGACTCATCCAGCAAGTCACAACAGACCCAAGGACAACATCAAAGGATCTACAGGCCTCTCTTGCATCAATAAAGGTCACTGTTCATGTCTCCACTATCAGAAAGACACGGGGCAAAAATGCCATCCATGGAAGAGTGGCGAGGAGAAAACCACTGCTGCCCCAGAAGAACATTAAGGCTTGTCTGAATTTTGCCAAAACACACCTTGATGATTCTGAAAACTTTTGGGAGAATGTTCTGTGGACTGATGAGTCGGAAGTGGAACTAACAACTGGGTAAGTGTGAGGAAAGCACTATCTGCCCTCTTCCACATACTTCAGCACGCAGACACTCATGATTGGCTAGTATTTCTGTGCCTGGCAGGGCAGAGAGCGCGAGAGAGCGAGAGAGAGAGAGTATTCCAGCACTCCCATCGAGAGCGCATGGCAAATTTTGCTCTCTTGGACTCCCAGCCACGGACGGCTGTGGCATCGTCAGGATTTGGACAGGATTTGGACAGGATTTGGACTCAGTCTCTGGACGACATGACAAATGTGTTTCTGTTGCACCACTTGGGAGCCTGTCGCAGACCTAGTTAATCTTCTTTACCCCCCCCCCCCCCTTTTGTTTTACATTTTTTCTCAATTTCTCTATGACATGATTAATAAATGGTGCAGCGGTTAAATTATGTTAATTACAGCGTGTCCCAAAAGTCTCCATACACAGGGGAAATTAACACTTTTCTGCAAAATGTCTTCCAAAATATTTCATACTTCGATTATATTATATAATTCTTTATCAGATAGCCTTTAAGAACGCTGTTGACAGAAGAAGAACGTATTGAAATCATTCTCGTGGCTGGATCGGGAAGCTGGCGCAGGGTTGCGATGGAATTTAACAGGAAACGTGGCGAGCACATCACAAAGGACACTCTCGCCAAACTTATTAACAAAAAGACTGGAAGTATGGTAGACCGACCGAGAAGAACTGGACGTCCACGAACATCCACTGACGAAGGCTCAACCGACGTGATACTGTCATACATAGTCTTCTACGTATGGAGACCCCTGTGACAGCCGGTATATGCTCTATATGTCTAATGTTAGCCACGTCAAAACTTAGAACATTCTCAATTTACCACCACAGAAAGTGAGGGTGTTGCGTCAGTGCATCTTTCAAGCAGGACAACTGAGACGAAAGATTACTATTGTGGGATGGGGGCATAGGGGGCGGGGCTTCCAGGGTGTCGGTTAATATTGGACCACTGCGCAAATCATTCCAGTTTCACGTGTACCAATGTGTCACGGTTGTGTATTAATGTGTCACGTATTATTACCTTACGCTAAAGTTGGTTGTACGTATATTCAGTATTAGCCACATATTATGCCAGATCATTCAAAGAGTCATTTATTTTACAAACACATACAGTGGTGCTTGAAAGTTTGTGAACCCTTTAGCAGCTATTGGGTGGCTGTGGCTCAGGTGGTAGAGCGGGTTGTCCAGTATTAGTAGGGTAGGTGGTTCGATTCCCGTCCCACGTGACTCCACATGCCGGAATGTCCTTGGGCAAGACACTGAACCCCAAGTCGCTCCCGATGGCAAGTTAGCGCCTTACATGGCCGCTCTGCTACCATTGGTGTGTGAGTGTGTGTGTGTGAATGGGTGAATGAGATGCAGTGTAGAGTGCTTTGGAACCGCTAAGGTTAAAAAAGCGCTTTAAAAGTGCAGACCATTTACCATTACCATTACATGGGGTAATTTTCAGTTTATCCAATATGAACTTGTCTTTGCTATCGAGAACAATGATCATAAACACAAACTTAATGAATTTATTCAACAGCACATGCAAATTCGGACTCTGCACATGCAAATTTCTGCGAGATCTTAGCAAATCAGGGCCAGAACAAGAGTGCATGAATGGAATGGGGACGCTTTATACTTGTTTACATGGACAGCGTGATTCATAAAGGTCATGCATTGTTATGAAGGCATGCAGGAAAGACAAAATCTTGAGTTAAGGCTTCATGATGAAAACATGATGTGAGCATCTCCTTAAGAGACCCACTGAAGACAGGCATGAGTACATGCCTGGGATTCGCCCAGGGCTAAAACACACACTGTAGGTGTGCGCGCGTGTGTGTGTATATTGTATATTGTTGTATATTTTATATATATATATATATATATATATATATATATATATATATATATATATATATATATATATATATATATATATATATATGTATATGTATATACACACAGATGCAGATCAGGTGTGCTTGAGACAATACCTGTTCTGCATATTTGTGCTGTTGTGAGGCATTCTATTCAGGGGGTTGAATACTTTTGAGAAATCATTATAAGTTGCATTTTCAGTTGAATTCGGTGAAACCACTTCAAGCATTCGTTGTGTCGAACGATTTCAATTGCTTTTGTCTGATTTGTTCATTGCAAAAACAGCTGAAAGTCTATAAAATAGCTGAGAAAACGAGAGCAAGACAAATCCATCCACACAAAACTGCCAACAGCATGGACAAAAGTACAAAACTACACACGCATACCACACGACGACTACAAACTGACATTAATGAGTCCATCTGCCGCAGCGGCAAAAACAGTGCAATCGAGGCTTTGGAGTCACATCTCCGCTTCTGCGCATTGGCTCTGGAAAAAGATGCCTGACTTATTAATGAGTGCCAGATCCCAACCTTGTCAGCTGAGTCACACAAAGGCTTGAAGGGTCTACCTTCTGAGCAAACACTGCAGCCAAACTGAACTGAACTGAACTGTGGCCCAGAGCCTTGATGAAATGCAGACTGGAAAGCTCATGCTGTTCAGTAACACTGTCGAGCAGGCAGGTGAGCAGCTATAAACTGATGTCCTCCTTGGACTTTTGCTATTTTTAAAAAAAAAGCAGGTCACAGATGACCTTGGCTCTGAGAGTAGTACTACTGTATGATGATGATTTGGCTTTTGTGTACTGCTCAAGTGCATTTAATTCGACTTGGTATGTAACTGTAGAGCTGAATTATGTGTGTGTAAACATGCTGAATACAAAACTCTGCAATGCAGAGGCCCTTCAGGACTGAAAACTGACAAGCCTGTTAGAAACACAGCAGGAATCTGATCTGAGCCTAGAATCTACTCTGACATAATGGATGAGCATTAGCTAGCTCCCAGCTCCCATCTGCTGCTGGGAAAAAGAACCATGATATGAGCATATATAAACAAAAACCTGAATTCCAGTGGTATAGTGAAGTAAGCCAGGTTTGTATGGGATTAGATTTGTGCAAAAGTATTGAATGTAACGTTTCAAGAAATGAACAAAGAGAAAGAAGAAAAACACTGGAACTGAAAACAGGGGCAAAGATTAAACATGGTCTTCGAATGAACAGCATTCTTTGTTAGCAGTTTTTTAAGCTCGGTTTGCGCTAGTCATGGTTTATGAACGCGCTGGCAGAGTTTTCGTTTGCGCTCCGCAAGTTTACCTTCACCATTCTGGCACAAATCTCGCGTGTGGGCGGGGCTTAACGGCGGTTTACTCTCATTGGATAGAGAGGTTTGGATTGACGGCTTGAGTGTCCAGCTGAGGAGGAGGAGGATGATGACATCGACGACGCTGCTCCTGAGAGCTCATGTTGAAAAAAAGGCGTACGAGACTACCCAAACCTCAAATATTAACTGCAACCAAAGACAGTCGATGAGAATGTTCTGGCAGCGTCAGGAATGTTTCATTAAAATCTCAGTGTAGGACCGCGGCTACCCTGAACGGCATAGGATAACACAAAAGTCATCAGATAGCTACAAATGCAGTAGCGGCAATGGCCAAACGTAAACAAAAGACCCCCAAAAGGCAGAAAAAGACCCTTACTACCAAGTTCCCTTTGAACAATGTCCGTACAGATGCGTCGAAATGAAACTCCAGGACTTTTCAAACACATTCGCTAATTCTTCTTTTTAAATTCCAAATAAATAAATTATTAATAATAATAATAATAATAATAACAATAAAAACACAACCGGATTTTATATAGCAGCTTTTCCAGCCATGCTGGACTAAATTTGCATTTCCTAGTCAGTGCTTCATCTTCACCATAACACAGGTGAGTGACAGGAGCACTGTTTCCAACAACTTTCAACAGAAAGTCGCTAAACGACGCATTGCGCTAATTAGCATATTCATTATACGCCATGGCGACGTATTTGCATTCTCCCTAGTGTCTCTTTACTCCTCTCCTACTCTCTGTGCACACATACTGTATTTCAATACAGCCGAATTTCCAATAAAGCTGTCCTCATTTACATATTTATGGGTTTGTGTTGTCAGACGACGGGACGAGTATGAAATAGTGACTGAAACGCGGCGCATTAAGACACTACGTGTTAACCAGCAGTCTCTTCCAAGCTGCTGTTCTGCACTGCACTGCTAAAATCCTGATTCATCACCGCACGCGTACGTTAAAGACGGCGGCTGTGCTGTGATTTCGGCTTTATTTACATGTCAAATGATTCACTCGGAGAGGAGGTTAGAAGTGAAGGAACGTGCTGTTCTTCTCTGCACCTCAGTCAGCAGAGTAGCCGCAGAGAAAGGTGCGTCTCCGGGGGGAAAGCAGGACCTCGTGCTCGCGGGCCAGTACTGGACATTCTCTTCTATGGAAAGTAGCTAAGATTTGCCCAAAAAGTCGCTAGATTTCTCATTAAGTATTGTACACGTGTTCTGTCAAAAATAAGCACTTCAGTTATTTAGTGAATTCGTCTTTGTATTCATTAACCTTTTTATAAGTCAAGGACTTTTTAAGCACCACTAGATAAAACATTTCATTTTCAAGGTTTTCCATTACTTACATTTAAAAAAAAAAGCCAAATTCAAGCACCGTGTACGAACCCTGTTTAAAGAATCATTTTGTTTATGTGACCCCATTTTCTGCACAAGCCCCGGTGCGATTTTCTTCCATCACGTGTCTATCGTTGGAGTATCTTCATCGTAGGATCCGACTGAGAACACGTTACATAACCTACGTCACAGGACCTGTTCGAGAATTCAGCCAAGACGTAATCTTTCAGCCATCACCTCATACAGTAATGACCTTAACACCCTCCGGTTTAAAACCCGCTTACAGTTCAAATTAGCTCTGTTAAAGAGTAGTGAAGAAAATGTCTTATAAAAGACAGGCTTTAAGTAAAGAAGACCAGCATCTGCGGCTGAAGGAAAATGGCCCGCCGGTAAGTATTTATCAACCCTTGAAATGCAAACTTCACTAACCCTTCCTGAGCGCTTTAATATCCCTAGATATTAAAGCTTACACACAAGTGGGCTATCTTCATGTTAATAACTTTCATCCATTCCTACAGCTCGGTAAATGTACGCTTGTGTCTGTGAATGCGTGACTCGCATGCCCCTCCCCTACACTATTGCTTACTACCCACTTGTACGTGTACAGATACATTGTAACGCATCTTTTTTTTTTTAAGTTAATATACAGTTGTTTGAAAAAAGAAGTACGCCCCATGGAAATTGTTGGATTTTTTTTGACATATTTGGACGAGCGAACATTTGATCCTCTTTGAAACAGCGCTTATTAATAAAGTTGATGTACTTGAACAAAGCCACAAGGAAAATTTGTTTTTCAATCATTTATTCAAGAGAAATATCAATAGATGTGATGATCTTATGTGGAAAAAGTAAGTACACCCTTGACCTCAGAAGCTGGTATCACCCCCTTTAGCAGAAATAACTGCTTGTAGCTGTTTTGCGTAATTGTCCACCAGGCTTCCACTCTTCCATGCAATATTCTTTTGGTTGCAAGATGTTTGAGGGTTTTCTTGCATGTACTGCCCTTTTTAAATCCACCCGCAACATTTCAATGGGATTCAAATCCAGGCTTTGACTAGACCATTCCATATCTCTCCATTTCTTCTTTTTGAGACATTCCTTGGAGGATTTGCTCGTGTGCTTAGCATCACGTTGCTGTTGAAAGGTTTACTTTCAGTTCAACTTTCAGACAGATGGCCTCACATCATCTTCAAGCACTCTTTGATGTGATGCAGAATTCATAGTTGAATCAATGAATGCAAGCTGTCCAGTCCCTGAAGCAGTGAAGCAACCTCAAACTATAACAATTCCACCACCGTGCTTCACAGGTGGTATGAGGTGCTTCTCCTGAAAAGCTGTCTTTGGTCTGCGCCAAACATGTCTGCTGTTACTGTGGCCAAACAGCTCTATCTTTGATTCGTCTGTCCAGAACACATTATTCCAAAAGGCCTGGTCTTTACCTATACGCTCATTAGCAAACTGTAGTCTTGTGCTAATGTTCTTTTTAGACAGCAAAGGCTTTTTCCCGGCATGCCTCTTTCAGATTATAGAAGCATGCACTTTGACACCAACTGTTGCAAGACTTCCTAGCAGATCCTGTGATGAAATTCTGTCGTTCTTGGAGACATCTTTTTGCATCACACGGTCTCCTCTTGGGCTGAATTTCCTGGGATAGAAATTCGCAGTCGTTTGAAATCTGCGCCATTTGTAGAATATTTTCCTTACAATGATATGATGTATATCATATCATTTGGAGAATTGTTGCCACACTTATTTTATTCTAAAAGAACCATGAGGAAAAAAAATTCTTAGGAACAAATGTAACTGAAGAAAGCCTTTTCTTTCATTTAACCAATACTGTACCATAAAAGAACCTGCCTGGAGTTTGCCAGACACTACTGGAACTCTGACTGGAACTGGGTTCTAACAACAGATGCCAGTGTTTTTTAATTAACATTTCATGATCATCAAATGTTTACCAGGGATGTCTGATATGAGTTTAATCATACAATAGTTGGAAGAGTTAGGTACTATAATCATGCACTGAAGGGGGGGAAGAAAAAAAAAAAACACTCTCTCCGGGAAGAGAGAAAGTCCCCATGCTCGTAAAGAACTCAGTGTGGTGAAAACACATTTAATACTCAAATACTTATAACAAGTTTCGCTCTGTTTCTTGGCAACTCTATGCAGCTAACTGCAGAACAGAAAAACAATATTTTTTACATGCCCCAAGGATCAACAAGATTATAAGAGTCAATAAAAAGAAATGATCTCTTTGCTATACACGGCTCGCGCTACTTGCACGTTACGCTCTGTTCTGCTGTTACCTGAAGCCGAACTTGTCCATGGCGATGGCGAAGTGGCGCGGCTGGTCGTAGCAGTGGTACAGGTTGCGGTCGTCCATGGGGATCAGGTCCACATCGCTGAAGATGAAGCAGTCATACTCGGCATCCTTTAGAGCCTCTGTATAGCCGACGTTTAGCAGCTTGGCCCTGTTGAAGGTGTCCTCGCCAAGCTGGAAGACAACATAAAACCAGAGATCAGGCTCATGGTGGAAAGAGCTCCTGGCTCATGTATTTGGACTAGGTCTGAACCGTGCTTCTCTAAACGCAAGCCTCTCTGGGCAAACTAAACCAACTCATTTCTTCCTTGCAAGCTGTCTGTCCCTTTATTGATCAGCTTCATAATCATTCCTTAACCCGTTCGTTCTAGATCGTTCTATTGTATAACAGATACATTTGAAATGACAACTTGTATTATGTTTACTGTTGAAAATACACAGAATAAACTGAAAGACGTTTCACTGTAATGAGAAACGCACAGTGGTTCATTCCGCAGGTCTTCATTATCAAGCTGCAAGGTTAAAACTTGTAATTGCCGAGCTCCGGATTGCGGCAGAGTACAGACTGCTGCATTCACTTTTTGTGTGTGTGTGTGTGTGAGAGAGATCTGGCAACGCAAGTCCATGTGAACCACTCCAACAGCCTAAGTGTCACTGTTTTAAGTAATGAATAAAACATGATGGGACATGCTGGGGTTGTGTGATATGACCAGATTCAAATTCAAATGAAAGTTTTATCTGTCACACACACACACACACACACACACACACACACACAGCCATACACAGTACAATGTGTAGTGAAATGCTTTTTTATGACTGTCCGTGACATTAAAAAAAAAAAAAGAATTTACATGAACCAGAATTTACTTGTATACAGTTAAAAAAAAAAAAAGGAAAAGTATTTAATAAAAGTATAAACTGACAATAATTGGGATAAAGTGCAGATATGTGCAGTTGACGTGCAATATAATACTGTGCAACATTAAGCTAAGGTAGTCGTATTGAAATTGACCACATATATAATACATATTTATAAATACAGGGATATAGCATACAACAGATGGGTTAGGTTCTTCACAATATTCCTGGCCTTGGTCCAGCACCACTTGCTGTAGACAGACAGCAGGTCTGGGAGCTCAGTGCGGATGGTGCGCTCAGCCTAACCGCACCACCCTCCAGAGAGCGTGGCTATCCTGCTTGGTGCAGTTCCTGAACCAGGTTGTGATGCGTCCCGTCAGGATGCTCTTGATGGTGCAGGTGTAAAAGTACCGTAGCACCTCAGAGGGCAGTTTAAAGTCTCTTAAGCGTCTAAGGTGGTAAAGACACCGACTACCTTCTACACTAGGGTGTTAATGTGACAGGACTATGACAGGTTCTGCGTGATGTAGAAAAAAGGTAAGGTACCGGAAACTGCCCACTTTCTTCACTGGGGTCCCGCTGATCTTAAGGAGGTGGTAGCTCCTTTCCTGCTGAAGTCCACGGTCAACTCCTTTGTCTTGCTGACACTCAGGACGAGGTCGTTCTCCAGGCTTTTAAACTCCTCCAGGTAGCTCTTCTTGATATCAGAGATCAGGCCCAACACATGAGTGTCATCAGAAAACTTGACAAAGGTGTTGATTGTAGAGTTGAAAGTGTCATAAATGTTCAATGAGTACAGCAGGGGGCTCAAGACACAACCCTGGGGGGCTTCAGTGATGTCAAGATGTCTCTTGTGTGGAATGCCGATAAAACTGCAGTTTGTAATCTCTGCACTGATAAAATTCTACACCGGACGCTGCAGCAGTGAAGCGGGAGTTTCGGCGTCGAGTCTAATGATTTTTTTGCCGCGCTGCTCACGCTGAATTAAAGCGCCAATACATCGCTGAAAGATTTAAATGAAGATGAATTGACAAGTAAGTATATATTGCACGGGGAAATATATTTGTAGAGTCATATATTTCATATCCAGTGAATGTTAATATATAAAAAGTTGATATTATATATGACCAGTTTGATGTCAGTGATGGAGTAGAAACGCTCGTGTGTGTGGAGAGCGAATGTGAGACTAACAGGAGGATTTTTACAATTCCGTCAATGTTCATATGAATTAATAACATTCAATAAGTTAATAATCTTACTTTCATCTTCAGAACTGAGTTCATGTGTTCATGTTAATTAGAGTAATGTGTTAATGTTTATGAGACCAGTGATTGTCAAACAACTTGAAACTTGAAATGGAGAGATTTTATTTGCATTTCTTTCAGAATTGTGTAATTTAATTATCATTACTTTAAAAGAAGGCATAAAAGGCAGAACTATCGGTATGGGTTATCGGCTGAGAAATTTAGTTTCGGTGCATCTCTAATATGTATCCATGTGAGCATTTTTTGTATGTAATTTCCAACAAAGTCTGCATCACAAAGCTTAAGGGAAATCAATGCAAGACCACTTGCAAAGCCTATTTACACCAAACACTACTGAACTCCTGAACTACCAATCCCATAATGAGAAAAATCCAATGTAATCCTGTAATTCATGAGCTCTGACCAAGAGATTTCCCACTGACAAGAGTACAAGCCAAACTGATCTGCAAAGGAAAGGTGTTGCAACATGTAACACCGAGTTTCACAAGCTTCGCCTTCAGAGAGCTTTAATGTGCAGTTGGTAAATCAGGAACATCTCAAAGTAGATATTTTAAATGCAATGTGTGGAGGGAGGAAATATACTACATTAAATCACTAAGCGACCTCTAGAGTTAAATTAATCAAGTGTGACGTGCTCGAGCGTTTTCAGCGGACGCCAGACAGTAGTAAAAGTGGTGATGACACAAATTTGTCGTTTTAACCTACCGTCAACCAAGCCTACGGAGGACCTTACGTGTCCTGGAAATAGTGACAAAGCATTTAATTAATTCATTACTAATTGTACGTTAAAAAAACCCCAATATAAAACACTCAATAAGTACATCATTTAAAAATACATTCATGAACTCAATGAAATAAATAGGGGAATTTTAAAACGTATTTGATAATGCAATGTCAAAAGAGAGAGAAATAACTGGACTCACAAATTGAATTAAGAATACAGGTTTTGATTTAAAAGGGGATTTAAAAGGGCAATTCCGTTTCCCATTTGCATTTACATTTCCTATTAGCTAATCAATTTGCTTAGTCATTTAGCTTCTCCTTTTAGCCTTTCCGTGACACTTTGTGCCTTTCGTTGGTAAAACAATGCAAATTAGCTAAGGTGGGATGGATGTAACAAGCTCTCTGATTGGTCACTGCACAAAACAACATTTCTCTCATTAACCCAGCTGTAATGACACTCAAAAAAGGTATATATAATATATAACTGACAAAATGCATACAGTATGTAATGTACATTGTAATGTACCAGTCACAAATCATAAATATTTCACCGGGGTTCAAAATACCCCACCCAAGCTACACCTCTGATGCAGATTGCCTCACAGATCATCAAAAGAGGCTCAGGAGTTCTGATCATAGAGCGGCTCTCCGATCTTTTAGAAATGTTTACCGTGAACACGTCCTTTTCAGAAAGGCTGCTCCAAAACGTCGTGCATCTAAAAGCGAACAATAACACGTGCTGTGAATGTTATGAGATATAGTGCCAAGGGCGTATCATGCAGACTTCTTTTAAGTCCTAGTTTTAATCCATAGTATCTCAGGAGGCACAGAGACAAGAAAGTAACACTTCAGCGTGCACCTTTATCAGAGAGAGAGAGAGAGAGAGAGAGAGAATTAAACAGAGGAAGAGAGAAAATAGAGGAGATAAGGGTAAAAGGGAAATTGCCATTTTCTGCAGCAGCTATGCTAATGCATTAACCATTACAGGACTCATTTTAGTGCTGAAATAAGATGTGAGGTACGAGTCAGCTCAGGCAAATGAAGCAGTCCATCTTCCGTAATCACGGAGCACGTGTAAAACCTCCGAGTTATAAGACGGACATTACGATCATTTCACAGTGCTCTCGCGCGTTCTGGATAAAGAAACGGCACTGCGAATTCAGGGACTTATGTTTCATTTCAGGACCATAAAATTGCAAAACCAAGCTAATAAAGCCAGCCTCCATTTTAAATCGGCTTGCTCTAAACAGGGACAACGGCTCGTCTGGGAAGCATTAAAAGCTGATGCTCTCATTGAACTAAATTGCCAAATGGGGGGGGGGGGGGGGTTGGGGGGGGGGGAAGGAAAGAAAGAAAGCAAGAAAAAAACGTGCCTGCAATGTCAATGCATTAATTAGATCCAGTGGTGCCTCCCATATCTGCATCTCCGTGCTACAAGTGGAGGATTGGGGTGGGGGGGTGGGGGTGGGGAGCGTCCATTTCGTACCTGCCCTACACTTCATTTTTCTTCTCCTGTCAAGCTAATTGCAGCCAATTGGCTCAGGAAGAAGACATTTTCAGCCCACAGTGGGTAGGTAATACTTTAAAAACTTCATGACAGGAAGAAGTGATGGCGCCACATGTAAAAGACCAGACGCAACCCAATGAAGCAGAAGCGGCCGAGACTCTAGACTGCCGAGCTGAAGAATCAGGCTTCACGTTTGGCTCATCGTAGCAGTGTCATTCCCTCAATCCTTGGCCTCTGAGAAGCAATTAACCCCATTAGGTTTAAGCTGATCATCAGAGAGATGGCTGCTTGAGGCAGACTTCTCCCTCTGGCCCTCTCACACAGAGACAGCCAGGGGAATCTGGCCTACCTGCACCCGTTGCTATGGAGACTGATTGGGTCAGGTCTCAGACTGAGTGATTACACACAGGGCTGTCTTCCATAGAGTGTGTGCGTGTTAGTGAGTGAGCATCTGCTTTATCACTTCCCAGCAGGCTGACCTTATCACCAAGTAGAGCTATGGATGCCAGGCCTGAAGATGGGGCCGAGACAAACAAGGTGAGCTTAAAAATCACTATGTGTAGATGGGGGGGAAAAAAGAAAAAAAAAAGAAAGAAAAAAAGGAAAGAAATACAGGGAGTAAAAGACAGCACAGAGGTGATTAAGCTTTAAAAAGCTTCAGAAAAAGAGAAAGGTGAGCAAACGAAGAGAGTAACAAATCATATGGTCGTGGATGATGTATCACAAAACTTAAATGAGGACACCGTATGTGGCACAGCCGTGATGAAAAACCCCGAAGCACGTTACGGCAGTGTGGGAGGCTTTACCTGGTTTGTCTTGTTAATGAGCCCCACTACAGTATCGCATGCAGAGTAGTGTCCTAGTTTCACACTCGTTACTGTATTAAAGTTCAATCACTGAGACAGGAAAAATACTCGGAGGAAATAAGTGCGCTCGGGGTAATGAAAGCAGCTAATGGAGAGAAGGAAGAAAAGAAGAAAAAAAAAAGAAAACAATAATAATACATGCTCACTAAGACAAAGAAGTAATTTCCACACTGGTTTATCCCAACGACGATGTGGCACATGTTTAGCATGGTCATATTGTCTAACTAGCAAAACCCTACCGGTAAAGCTAGTCAGATTAACCATCTAATTATGTTGGGAAAAGTTACATCCATTATGTTGTGAGTCAAAAATGACTTCCAGAGCTGAAATACACACTAAAAACAGTAAACCTGTCTCGGACAAGCCGTAAGAAGAAATATTTGCATACAATTTCATGAAGAGAGATTAACCAGTATTTCAGACATCTCAAATGTAGAAACGGGTCACATCGACTCATAACATAATGCGAGGGTTAAATATCATGGTGGAACTAAGATGGCGGATTCATTATGACCCAGCACAAGCAGATTTTTTTTTAATCAGCAGGGTGGCTAGCAAATCGCTGCACGTGGAGATATATTATTACAAGCTATCGTTCTTTGATTCTGAACAGAACTGTCTCGTTATCAGCTCCTTCCTTATGGTCACTGTGATATTCAAAAGCAGCACACGCGGGCTTTTATGGTTCATCGCTGGGTGTGTGGGATATTCACAGTGGACGTATGAGACATCACTGGCTGCAGGCCAGGCGAACTGATTTACAGTAATGAAAGGCAGCCGTCTGAGCACAGAGCGAGCTATCATGAAGAAACATCCGGGGACCGCTAATTATATTTCTCACGCGTGGTATGTTTCGGTTTCATCAACAGACTGACGACATGTACGATTCGAAAAGAAAGGAGCCGGGAAAATGAGCTGTAGAGGAGCTCGGGTGTTATCGGATTCATTCGTTCACAAGGTTAGCGGGGTTTCTTAACTTTGATACAGCTCCAAGAGGATTTATATAAATCCAGAGGTATGGAACTTGGAAGCTGACAAAAGTATCTGAATATGCATACAGTGTTCATTTTTTTCCCCCTGTAGTGTACTTAATACATTTTTTGTTGTTGTTGTTCTTTTGAATTTGCTAGGTGTAACATTTGCCTTTAATAGCACATAATTAAAAATGACAGGTTACGGATGTTAAGATTTAAAAAAAATAATAATAATAATCTGAAATACAAAACTCAAAAATTCAAATCTAAAATTTAAATTAGGCCAAAGGTGAAGCGGCCAGGATTCCTAGTGAAAAGCAGACACTTTCAGAGTGGTTGAACATTTAGCCAAAGCAGGAAGTGAACTGAATGGATGTAGAGTACAGTTACATTGAGTAAAAACAAAAACAAAATATTTACTGTAAAAGTGTGTGTGTGTGTGTGTGGGGGGGGGGGGGGGGGGGGGAGGACAACAACAAAAAAACAAACAACAGAAACGTCATAGAATTTGTAATGGTTTTACTGGTTTTAATGGGAATTGTATTGGTTTGAATGGAAACTGATAATTTGTTGTCTTCTATTGCTGGCAGAACAAAAAAAAACAAATTCAAGCTCTTGGCATATGCTGAATAAACAAGTATGACGGCGAATTGAGAATTGCACGGAGGTCAGAGTTGCTTGGCAGGAAGCTTCATTTTGATGGCATCCATCATGCAGCCAGGCGCCGTTTGTCAATCAAGCTTACTGACAGACACCCAGGCTTTCACGGCCTGCCTCGCTGTATATAATCGCACTCTGTAGCATAAGCAAAACAGACAGATCATACTGCTCCTGCATTACACAAGCAGGTGAAGCCTGCCACTTCACATCTTTTTCATCCCAGACCAAGACCCATTAAGACAGACAAGAGTTTTCTGCCCTTCTACCACTGCTAGCTACCACAGAAGCTCCTAGCAGCTTCTTCAGACTTGAGATTCAAACGGTGCAAGATACAGTGCCTTGCATAAGACGGCACCCCTTTGAACATTTCCACATTTTGTAATGCAACATCCTGGAGCTGAAATGGATTCCGTTGGGATTTTTACTTTTTGATGGACACATTATGTGCAACATTTGAAGGTGTGGTTTATTTGACTGTCTCACACTGTGACACAAAAGGTATAAAATAAATAAATAAATAAATAAATCTTTTGGTTGCATAAATATTCATCCCCCTGGGTCGATACTTGGCCTAACCACATTTGGCTGCAATTACAGTCGAACATCTTCTGGATTTGGAAAGTAATAAGATTGTCATGAATATGTCCTGAATATGCGGGAACTAGCCCAGGACTGTGATTCCCAACAGCCACTACTACGTCACATGACTGGTTACACCTGATTCAGTGTGCGATTGATGCACATACCTGTGTGTATAAAGCCCCACAATTCACACTCCATCTCAGACCAAAAATATATATATATATATAAATATATAAATATATATATATATATATATATATATATATATATATATATATATATATATATATATATATATATATATATATATATATACACACACACACACACACACACACACACATACATACATATGAACACATTGGTCTTCATAAATATAGCATACAACAGGTTTATCATCAATGTCTAGGATTAATCACAGCTCAGCTGATGATACTTGTTTGTATTCAGCCATAACATTAAAACCACCTGCCACATATTGTGTTGGTCCCCTTGGTGCTACCAAAACAGCTCTGACCCATTGAGCCATGGACTCCACAAGACTTCTGAAGGTGTGTTATGGTATCTGGCACCATTTATTGGGCACTGGGTGTTTGGCATACCTGTACAAACTGGGTTATGTGTGACTGTGGTACACCTGTAGACTCTCTCACTAATTATGAATTGTTTTAATAAATGTTCCTATTTTTTGTATTTCTTGTACCAACATATAGTACACCATTTTCTTCATTCCTTCATTCAATATTCAACGTTGAGATTTTTACACAAAATAAATTAAATAAAAGTGCTACATAAACAAATATCATTGTTACATTAATAGCATCCCATATCTTCATCGCAATATCCAAACAGCTTTATCCCATATCGCATTTCTTGTCCATATTGTGCAGCCTGATATCTGGTATCTAATCACCTGATACGGAACAAGATATCGACACGGCACAGTGGGAAGCTGTCAGTCAAACCCCACGTGGCTTCATGCAATGAGCTCTAAAAGATAAACCCATCACGTGTTAATGCCAACATCTGTTTGAATGCATCAAACACTCAGTTCCACTCCCATCTAAACACATTGCGGACTTTTTTTTTTAATTATTTTTTTTTTATAAGCGACGACGGCCCAACGCACAATAGATTTCTTTTAGTAAAACAGCGCTTTCAAGCGGTTCAAACGGCTGCATGGGGAAAAGCAATTTCAGGCCGTGTTGCTTGTCGCTTGTAATCTTTATGTTATGCATTAAATTTGAAAGCGCTTATTATGATACCTTCAGAAGGAAAAACAGAGAGGCAGATGAATATTTGATGATGGAGTGCATAAATTGGTTAGTCTGTCTCGTTTCAGACCCAGCATTTCAGTTCAGTTCTTATAACATCCTGATTAGTCTAAGCAGTCAGCAGCATGCTAGTTCCCTATGTGCGACTATGTAACAAGTTATTGGCACAAGTATTTCGAAAGATTTATAAAAGGTTATGCCTTATAAATTATGCGCTATGATTGCTTTAAAAGTGTTACCAATCACACCCAAATCTTAGCTTCAGACAGAACAGTGTTCTTTAAGTAGGCTGGAAGTGAAGTGTGATAGCTGGCAGGAACGTGGAAGGAATGCTAATGCGTAGCAATAGAGTGGCTGACCTGCTTTTGGTCTAGATCGTGCAGGTAAAAGGCAGCGTCACAGGATGGGTGAAGGCAATGTCTCATCAGTGCCTGATTAACCCACACTCAGCCATCAGCCGGTAGGGATTCCAGATAAGAACCTCACTGCATAATGAGAGCCCATAAATCAGCTTTTTCAGCATTCTTGCTCCAGGTAGAATGCTGAAGGAGATAGGCGCAAGATATATTAGGGTGTGAAAGCTCAGCTTTCTCTGCTGTCTAACAGGTTCATGGGACATTGTCGACGTCGTTCCGCAATCAAGGAGGAAATGTCATCATGGGAGACGGCTTTAGCGCGCTTTTGTTGACGCAACAGTCTGTTCTGGAGTGTTTTTGTCTAATTTGTGTAAACCCTCCATTTGAAAAAAACACTCAAGGTTTAATTACAGGTCTAAATGTGCTTTCTTTGTACCTATATTCCACCAAGGTCCTGTTGTTTACGGGACACATGGGATAATTCACAGAATTAAAACAATTAGGATAGTGTTCATAAAGTGACCTCAGGCCAAGGATAGTCTACCTCCAGTCTTAATCTGCTTCTAAAGATGAGAACCAGGCAAGGTTCACGTGATCTACACAGGACCGCTCTCACGGGCGATGCTACACGGTGGTACGGACAGGAAACAGAAGAAAGGTTTGCAGACTCCACTCATGTCTTTGCCTGCAGGGTCTGATGGATCTCATTCAGGACATGCCACCCCCTGACCTCGACTCAACAGGAACAAGCACTGATCAGATTAGTCTTCAGCTATGTTTACAGCTGGTACAGAAACATGCCCTGATCTACACACATCTCCTGACTCATCTCCTGAGGCAGGTAGGAGTGCTGCAAGAAAAAGAAAAAAGAGAAATATGCTCACACTGCAGATGATGCAGATATATCTGGGATGTATCTGAATATCAGCTGTAAAGACGCCCCTGATGACTATGCAATCATTTTCCCCCAGAAAGAGAGATCTACTTTTTAATACCAAGCACCAACGGGGTTTATAAGCGAAACCGAAAAACATCTCATGAAACTTTCAACATGCACAATAGAAGTGTCTAGCAAAATTAATGCTCCGTATAAAATTAATAAACTTGTCCTTCCCCAAGCTATGCAGTTTTTCCAACCGTACCTTACTAATCCCCACTACACTGACGCGTGAGATCTGCTCTCTACGTTCCTTACTGGCTTGGCTCCAGGCATTCGGGTCTCCTGTTTTTCATAACATGTTGTCAGACACGCTATAGACCTCCATCATACATCTGTAGTGTCTATAGTCACATTGGCACACTGATAAACAAGCTGCATTCTTTGTAGTCATCAGGAAAAACAGAGAGAGAAAGAAACAAGGTAGTGCATTTACTCAGTGCGACCTTTCAGTTTGTAGATACGTAGTGATAATGCCATAATTCCTTACATGACATAAAGTACAAAATCATAAAAATCCCATGTTTTTTTATTTAGTACGGTCCTGAAAAAGCTATTTCACATAAGAGATGTTTATATATGGTCCAGAAGAAAATAGCTGAATTTATTTTTAAAAAGTTTACCTACCCTTGATTCTTAATACTGTATGTCGTTACCTGGATGATCCACGACTGTGTTTATGTTTTGTGATAGTTGTTCATGAGTCCCTTGTTTGTCCTGCGCAGTTCACTCAGGTCAAACTGCTCACTGTTCTTCAGAAAAATCCTCCAGGTCCGGCACATTCTTTGCTTTTAAAGCATCTTCTGCATATTTGAGCCCTTTCCAACAGCGGCTATACGATGTTCAGATCCATCTTTTCATACTGGGGACGACTGAGGGACTCGCACACGACTATTACATAAGGTGCTTCACTGATTCACTGAGCATTCACTGATGCTCAAGAAGGCAACACGATACATTAAGAGCCAGGGGGGTGTAAACTTTTGAACAGGATGATCGGTGTAAATTGTTAGTATTTTGTCTTCTGGGAGACATGCAACTATCTTATTTAGCATCTGTATTAAGTGGGAAAAAAAGATCTTTGAACAAAATAACAATTTACACTGATCATCCAGTTCAAAAGTCTCCGCATCACTGTCTCCACCTTCCATCTCCTTTGGTCGCAATCTTCGCTCCCTGTCCCCCTCACACTACTCCTCAACTGTCACAAATACACTTCCCTCTGATAGTCACCTCTCCTCACTAGACTTAAACACAGCAACGGGTATGCTATGTTCCACTCTAACATCTTCTTTGACAGCATCTGCCCCCTAACCTCCAGCATCACGCTCTAGCCCTTGGCTCTCAGAAGCTCTGCGTAACAACCGGGCCAAACAAACAGCATCTGAAAGGAAATGGCGCAAATCTAACGATCCGACTGACCTAACCAATTACCAAACACTTCTCTCTTCTTTTTCCAATAGCATCTCTACTGCTAAAGCCACATACTACCAAGAGAAGATTGGCAGCTTTCCCAACACCCGCACTCTCTTCAAAACCTTTTCTTCTCTCCTCTGTCCCCCTCCTCCGCCTTCCCCTACCTCTCTCACTGCAGACTTTCTTTTCCAACAAGGTTACATCAATCAGGAACCAGTTCTCCACCCGAGACACACATAGACCGGCTCCTCCTCCATGTAACTCTCAACTGGCCTCCTCCTCTCCTCTCTCAGAGACTGATGTCTCAAAACTCCTCCTCTCTAGCCGTCCCACAACCTGTCCTCTTGACCCTATCCCTTCTCACCTTTTTCGGTCCATCTCTCGAACACATCTTAAACAAATCCCTCTCTACTGGCATATACCCTACCGCATTTAAGCAGGCCCGGGTTACCCCACTGCATAAAAAAAATATCACTTAACCCTGCTGCAGTTGACAATTACAGACCTGTTTCCCTCCTCCCTTTTCTGTCCAAAATCCTTGAAAGAGCTGTTTTCAATTAGCTCTCCACTTTTCTCACACAGAACAACCTCCTGGGCACCAAGCAGTCTGGCTTCAAGAGCAATCACTCCACGGAGACTGCTCTGCTTTCCGTCACTGAAGCCTTACGACTAGCAAGAGCAACCTCAAGATCATCCTGTCCTCATCCTACACGACCTCTATGCTGCTTTCGACACTGTGAACCATCAGGTCCTCCTGCCAACTCTCTCCAGCCTGGGCATGACTGGAACGGTTCTGTGCTGGGTGGAATCCTATCTCTCGGACAGATCCTTCAAGGTATTGTGGAGGGGAGGTATTTCGGAAACTCAGCAACTCACAACTGGCATTCCGCAGGGGTCAGTTATGGGTCCACTGCTCTTTTCTCTTTATACTACATCTCTAGGGCAGGAGATTGAGTCTCTTGGCATCTCATATCATTGCTATGCTGATGACACCCAGCTCCATTTGTCCTTCCAGCCTGAAGATCCATCTGTCTCTGCACGAATCTGACATCTCGGACTGGATGAGGGAACACCACCTTAAGCTCAACTTGGCAAAATCTGAGCTTCTCGTCATCCCAGCCTGCCCACCAATCAACCATGACCTCACCGTACAGCCTGGCTCAACCACACTCTAAACAACCAGGACAGCCAGGAACCTTGGGATGACTTTCAATGAGCACATTTGAACAACTGCACAGTTCTGTAAATTCATTCTGTACCACATTAAGAAAATCAGACCTATCTCACTGAACAGGCTACACAGCTTCTCATCCAGGCTCTTGTCTCAAAACTGGACTACTGCAACGCACTACTCCCGGCCCTCCAAGCCAGCTCCATCAAACCCCTTCAGATGATTCAGAATGCTGCAGCACGTCTCACGTCTTCAATCAGCCCCAAAAAAACCATGTCACACCCCTCTTCATCTCCCTCCACTGGCTTCCTGTAGCCACCCGCATCAAATTCAAGGCCTTGATGCTCACGTACAAGACCTTGTCTGGAACAGCACCCTCCTACCTCGACACTCTCCTGAAAAAAACTACTAATATTAAAAATATTGTGAGCTGGAGGTTTTTAACTTTCATGCAGCTGTGAGCAAGCGGTCAGACATGAAGCCCATGAACCTAGCTCATTAACATGAAAAAGCAGCAGTCCTTAGCACCTGGCTGGTCAGGGTCAGGGTGGTTTAAATTTGGCTACTAATTTCAGAGGGTTCATATTTAATGATGAAAAATACAATTCTGGAGGTCACGGTGGCTTAGTGGTTCGCATGAATCCCTCCTCCGCCCTGTCTGTATGTTCCCCCCGTGCTTAGGGGGTTTCCTCCGGGTACTCTGGAGATCCCTGGGATAGGGCTCCAGGCTCCCCTGCGACCCTGTGTAGGATAAACGGGACAGAGAATGGATGGATGGACAAACTTCTGTTTAGGCCAACCCTCTTTGTATACTGTTATGAATACAAAATATTGCATTTTGTATGCCAAAATGAATGGCCATGGTTCTCGAGTTTGCCATTAATGCGGCTGTATTATCGGTTATGACAACTGAAATGTATACTAAAAAAATAATAATTGGAAACATCTGCTTTTCAATAATTAATGCTATTTCGCTCTTTACATGACTACAAAACAAAGTGTTTTGCTTGGTTTGCTGAGCTGTTGAGCATGGGTTAAGGGTTAGGGTTAGGGTCATGTGTAAAATGTTTTTCATTTCAACTAGTTGTAGTTCACGCTCAAGTGTTATGTAAAGATCAGTGGGATATGAAGCAAGGCAGCCATCAGGTAAGTAAAGTGGAATTAGCGTATGTTTTGAGAGCCATTGCTCAAGTGTTGTTCTGACAGTCTGCTATGCCGTGTTTATGGGGCAGAGAAGAATAAGCATTTGGCTGATGCAAATGAGCGCTTGGTCCCGCAGTGCAGTGCTGGAACGTGATCAAGCAACTCGTTAGCTCCCAAACATCTGCCCCTGTGCCGCACAAGTCAACAACTCCAAAATGCACAGAACAGTGTGATTAATGATTCAGAGTGGCACTCCTGAAGCATGCGACACGTTGATATTCTCACTGGTGATCTGGTTCATGCCATAATGAAAGATGGGAGTCTGTTCAGATAGCCTGGCACTACAGTATGCAAATCACACAGCCTGTAAAAAAAATAATAAAAAGTCCAGCCTAAGGAGGAAACTTCCAGGAAGAGTGACAGAATGCTAATGCAACGGGATGCTAATCCAAATGGACACCAGTGTTAATAAATATGTTAATGTGGTGAATATTTAAAGCTTTTGGTGGAAATTGAGAAAAAGCATTTCCGTGGCATGACACGAGACTCTCCTGTGAAGTCAGAGGTGTCAAAGTTATCGTAAGGTGACTTTGTGGGAAGTACTGATTAAACAGTTCTCTACGTATTAGATACGTTTTTATTGAGCATGTATCGGAATTTAAATGAAGTGTGAACTGATGGCTTTAGGACAGGGAGTTGGGTGCCATTAGAAATGTTTCTGGAGTGCTTTATTTCATATCAAGCTGGACTGAGGCCTCTGTGGTGATGGTTTCTTTAGGTGCTAACATCTGGAATTTAATTTGCGCCAAAAGTATTGAATGTAACTTTTCAAGAACCAAACTATTTTCCTGGCAAAGATGAAACATGGTCTTCAAATAAACAGCATTCTTTAACAGTTTTCTAAGCTCCGTTTGCGTCAATCATGGTTTATGAACGCTCCGCAAGGTTTACATTTGCCATTCTTGTGCAGATGTTGTGTGCGGGGCTTAACAGCGATTTAATGTCATTGGCTAGTGAGCATCCAGCTTAGGAGAAGGATGCTAATGTTGATGATGACGACGACCACGATGCTCGGTGTCACTCCTGAGAGCTCATCTCGAAAAATAAGTCTCATATGAGACTTAAACTAATATGCTGACTTAAGCAAGTAAGTAATTTCCACAACAAAGTACAAACACTATACCTATACAGAGAACTGCATCCAGAATGTGCTCCAAAATTCGCGACACTGAAGTCTCTACTTCCAGGTCTGGAAGCTAGCGAGCAAATTGCACTAGCCGATGAGAGAAAAATCGATGTTAAGCCCCGCCCAGACGTGAGATTTGTGCCAGAATGGCAATCGTAAACTTGTGGAGCATAAACGAAAAGTTTGAACGCGTAAATGAAAATTTTGGATTTGGGTCGTTCCTTCCATTCATCCCGGCTGATCATCTCAATCTCAATCAGATTAGATGGGGAGAATCTGTGAACTGCCATCTTTAGGTGCCATCCACATAGTCTGGGCTTTGGTTGGGCCACTCAAGGACATTCAGGTTCACATCAGTGTCTCCAGTACTGACTTAGATGAATGTTTCGGGACGTGCCGAAAGGTGAACCTTTGCATAAGTTTATGTGCACTCTGGTGCAGGACCTCTCTGTATTCATCTGCATTCATCCTTCCCTCAATTCTGACCAATCTCCCTGTCTCTGCCACTCATAATCAACCCACCTACATTACTCGTTGCAGGGATATATCAGCCAGTTGATGAACAGCACCTGGTTTCCATCAGATATAGCACCTGGAGTTCAGCTTAAAGAGTTCCATTTCTGTCTCATCAGACCACAGAATCTTTTTCCTAATGCTCTCAAAGTAGAGTGCCTGCCATATACCATTTACTCAGGAGTATCGTCCGTCTTCTCATTCTTCCATAAAGACCTGATTGGTAGAGTATTTCTGAGAGGGTTGTCCTTATGGCAGATTCTCCCGTCTCTGTGGAGGATTTCTATAGCTTTGTTCGAGTTGTGTCTGGGTTTTTGGTGAGTTTCCTAACCAATGTCCTTCTAGTCTGGTTACCGAGTTTGGCTGGATGAACAGCTCTAGGAGGAGTCCAGTTGGTTCTAAACGGCTTTCTTTTCTACAAATGATGGAACCTATTGTGCTTCCTTGAACAGATCTATGTCTCGACAATTTGATCACAAAGGTCTATAGAGAGCTCACTGGACTTTCATGGCTTGGTTTCTGGTCTGAGAAGCACTGAATTGTAGCACTGTGAGTCCCAATTTCCTACTACGCAGCAGGTGAAGAAAAGCAGAACACCAAAGGAGTGTGTGCAAGTTCTCAGTATTCATAAAATAGTAGGCAAGAAATTCCCGAAGGACCTACTGCTTCCACCTCGATTCTGCAGTATGGAACCAGTGGACACCGCGCTCTCCCATAATGCAACAGGACTGGCGAGGGAGAACTATCAGAATCCATGCCGCATAGTACGTCCGGATTGTATTCATGCTTACTACTTATACTGATCAGTAACGTAACGTATCAACGGCCAAGCACTAGGTACTGAATCGAATGCTTTAGGTACTGTCACTGCATGCGATTTCGGACACAGTCCTACAGACAACTCAAGATAATCAAAAACAAACAGGATGCACCCGAGCCCAACATGGAGTGACGTAGCCACGGTCTGAATATTGATCTAAATGAGATAAAATTTTTGAAACATGATCTAAAAACTATTTTTGCTTTTTATTTATGGATTATTGTGTGCAAATGAGGGGGGGGGGCATTTAATCCATTTTAAATTGAAACTATAAATCAATAAACTGAGCGTAAATCCCACACTCCTGCCTCTGAAAAAGCAGCTTAAGCAGTTTAAAAAAACACCACCACACCTCTCCTAATAGCACACTAGCATGCATGCTAGCCGTCACTAATACCACTGCATCTGCACCAACATCACGTAGAATAAAACACGAAGACACCCTCACTCTCTCACTGCTTTAAGGCAGCATTTCACAGCTGACTGAATCCAGATTAAAGAAAGCACTGCGGAGATTGGGAAGTTCTTAGACACACCCACTTGAGTCACATCAGCAGGGTTGCCAGGGTCGTGGTTTTTACACCACATTGGGGTAGCTTTGAAACATGTTCGCGGGTCGAAAATGTAAGTCTGGTAAGGTTCAAAGACCTCGTTTTCCAATGCCAGATATTCTGGGCTACGTTCAGGCCTTTTTGGTATCTTTTGTGTTATTCTTGGGGTGGCAACCCAGTGCACCGGTGAAAGCTTTAACACCAAAGCGCTAACGTTTAATCAGCCATGTTTAATTTTAACTTCTAATACACAGCTTTTTTTTCCCCCATTATATGCTGAATGGATCACACAAACACCGTCCTGTCAGATTCAATGATCGTATTTTTATAATGTGGAATGTTTTATAATCATAATCAACGCATTTGGGCAATTTTTGAATTGAAAATGTACCTGTATCTTATCAAACCACCATATCATATTGTATCAAATCGTAATTTTCAGTATTGTTACACCCCTACTAACTGAACATGATTTCTGAGATTATTTTAGAAGTCATATTTATAAAATGTTCTTTACTGCCTACGTGATCTCCACATGCTTTAACTGAGGATTTCTGAAAGGCATTTTCAGAAATCTTTACCTTGAAATGTTAAGTCATATCCATAAAGATTTATAATCTTCACGGCGAATGTTAGTGACATTTTTACTGCCCATGATTCATTTAAAGTAACAATTTTATCTGAGCATTATTTCAATCTTGGGTAATTGCCTAATCAATCTATCGCACTACATGAACCTACTGTGTAATCCATGTTGATAAAAAAAAAAATAAAAAAATACAATAATAATTATAATCATGGCAAGCCTGTATAAATAAATATACTGTACAGACCTATATAATATTTATACATGTACAGATGCACAAAATGTGACTTTTGTCATTTCTTTATTTCTAGAAGCCATTATTCACATTTTATTGGTCATTGCCCTCAAAGCTCTTGTTACTTTGAACCCTTTTGGGAGGCCATTGTGGTGAATCTGACTAGGGGTAGGCTATAATTGGACTGCCACAGTAAATGATCTCAATTTCTCACAGCTTAAAAGGTCAAGCATGAAGACGAAGATCTCTATGCTTATAAACAGAAGCTCAGTGGGGGCAAAAGTACAGACTGGAAAAAAAGAGAAAAGAAATCAATTACACATTCACATTCGGTTAACTAGAAAACAGTCCTTATTCAAGACGACAGTGTAGGGCAGCTTTGTAACGGTTGTTAAGTTAAAGCTAGATTTAAAGCTTAGTTAAAGATTTTTTTTTTTTCATTTATTCATTTGGCAGCTTTTTTTTTTTTTAATTTTTTTTAGCCAAAGCAAGGCAAAATCCAAACAAAGTACAAATCTGAGAGTTCAAGGCCTTATTCAAGAGCCCAACATTTGGCATTTCTGCCACATGAACTCAACATTCTTGTGATTAGAACCACAATGTGTAATGTTATGGGGTTGATTATGGGTGTTCTTTTACCTGCCAGTTTCTTTTCGAACAAGCTTACATCAATCAGGAATTGATCAATCCTCCTCCTTTTAACTCTCAACTGTCCTCCTTGTCCCCTCTGTCAGAGACTGACGTCTCAAAACTTCTCTCTAGCTGTCCTACAACCTGTCTTCTAGAACCTTTCCCTCCTCACCTTCTTCAGTCCATGTCTCCTACGCTACTATCTGAACTCAGACATCTTTAATACTTCCTTGTCCACAGGCACATTCCCTACCACATTTAAGCAGCCCCAGCTTACCCCGCTGTTTAAAAAAACAATACTTAGCCAATTACAGACCTGTATCCCTCCTCCCTTTTCTGTCCAAAACCATTGAAAGAGCTGTTTTCAATCAATTCTCCACTTTTCTCAGAAAGAACAACGTCCTGAACACCAAGCAATCTGGCTTAAAAAGCAATCACTCCACAGACACTGCTCTGCTTTCCGTGACTGAAACCTTATGACTAGCAAGATCACCCTCAAGATCATCTGTTCTCATCTTACTCGACCTCTCTGCTGCTTTCGACACTGTGAATCATTAGATCCTCCTGTCAACTCTCTCCAGCTTAGGCATCAAAAGAGCCGCTCTGCGCTGGGTGGAATCCTATCTCTCAGCCAGATCCTTCAAGGTATCGTGGACGTGAGGGGTATCTGAAACTCAGCAGCTCCCTGGGTCCCCCAGGGGTCAGTTGTGGGTCCACTGCTCTTTTATACTTATATTACAATTCTAGGGCCTGTGATTGAGTCTCATCGCTTCTCATATCACTGCTATGCTGATGACACCCAGCTCGATTAGTCCTTCCAGCCTGAAGAGCCATCCATCTCAGCATGCATCTCTGTCTGCCTGTTTGACATCTCCAACTGGATGAAGGAACACCACCTTAAGCTCAACTTGGCAAAAACAGAGCTTCTCGTCATCCCAGCCTGCCCCTCAATCAACCACAACCTCACTGTACAGCTCAGCTCGACCACACTCAAGCCAACCAGGACAGCCAGGAATCTTGGGGTGACTTTCAATGAGCACTTGACCTTCACAGACCACATTTCAACAACTGCACGGTTCTGTAAATTCATTCTGTACCACATTAAGAAAATCAGACCCTATCTCACTGAACAGGCTACACAGCTACTAGTCCAGGCTCTTGTCATCTCAAAACTGGACTACTGCAAAGCACTACTCCCGGCCCTCCCAGCCAGCTCCATCAAACCCCGTCAGATGATTCAGAATGTAGCAGCATGCCTCGTCTTCAACCAGCCCAAAAAAAACCATGTCACAACCCTCTTCATCTCCACTGGCTTCCTGTAGCCGCCCGTATCAAATTCAAGGCCTTGATGCTCAAGTACAAGAGCTTGTCTGGAACAACACCCTCCTACCTCAACTCTCACTTTAAGTTTATGTTCCCAGACGCAACCTTCAATCAGTTAATGACCAATGCATGGTAGTGCCTACTCAGTGAGGCATGACGTCCCTTTCCAGATCCTTCACACTGACTGACCCTCATTGGTGGAATGAACTTCCAATCTCATTTGTAAGTCTCTTTGGAAAGTATTTGCTAACTGAATAAATGAAGGAATAAATGAAAATGAACCTCCTTTAAATATTACAGCCAAAATAATCCAACCCAGACATAAAAAGGTACGCAATTAAAAAAAAATGGGCTTAATTTTATTTATTTTATTTTTTTTAAATGGTCCTCAGTTGGTTTCGCTAATACGATTTAATACAGGTGTAGGTTTTACTTTGAAGGATTTACAGTTTGTATTGCTGACACACTGAACTTTAATTACCAGTTCCATTAAGTCTGAAAAACAGGGAATTAAGCCAGCAGTTTGATAACCAGATGGTATAACTCCTCCTCCTAAAACTGTATTGCTCAGAATATGGCTTAAAATCATTACCTTCATTTTACTCTGTTAATACCCTCTTCAACTCAACACATTAGCAAATAGACTGTCAAATGTTTAGTCGCTTTACAAATATAATCGGCACCAATAGCTTCAGCTTATACCATTTGAGCAAGCAGTCCTCAGTAATGTACATACACTGTATATGTGGCACTTTTATCAAGTAGGCACACACAACTAGCCTATTGCAAGGAACTCGGGGCATGAGGCCATGGACACCCTGGGCGGGGGCCAGCCCACCGCGGGGCACAATCACACACCCATTCACACACTACAGATAATTTGGAAATGCCAATCAGCCTACAACTGCAGGTCTTTGGACCGGGGGAGGAAACCGGAGTACCTGGAGTAAACCCCCGAAGCATGGGGAGAACATCTAAACTCCACACACACACACAGGACGGAGATGGGATTTGAACCTGCGGGGTTGCAGGTGGGAAGCAAATGTACTAAACACCTACAACCAAAATGCCACAGCCATGTCAGTGTACCTGCTACTGTGTGTTGAGAACTGTCCACCTACCAAATAATGTCAGTGTATAAACCCCTGAATGAGAAACATCACTCGGATCACATCAGCTGTGCCTTCTGGTTGCAGAAACTAAGCAAGACATAGTGTTTTCTAAAATGTCAGGTTGTGCTGCTGGGGTGTCAGAACAGGAAAAGCGTTCATAAAGACATTTGTTTTTATAGCATCAAATCAGACACCTTTGCAAGGCAACAGAAGACGACTGTGGTTACAGGCAAGTAGGTGGAAAATTTAGGTGGAATATCTTGATGAGTAAGTATCTCAGGTAAGTTCAATTCCATTTAAGACCACTGTATTTGTATAGCACTTTTAGCAATGGACATAAATCCAGATGTGAATTTTACATTTATAAATTGTACATAGCTAAGTACCATATCAGTAAAGTTGGCTTGCTAACTAAGAACTAAACAGGGTTCAAATTTGCCAGACTTGCTAGACTTAAAATTAGCTAGTTAGCTATCATGCCTAATTTATATAGCTTTTTATTGCTTATTCATTATATCGCTATTGACTTTCTGACCCCAAGACGCAACTAACTTCTGCAATTCTCCAGCTGTGATCCTTGGAGATTTTTTGGCCACTCGAACCGTCCTCTTCACAGTGCGTTGAGACGATATACACATACGTCCTCTTCCTCTTCTGTTCTTAATTATTGCCCTGATGGTGGAAATGGGCATTTTCAATGCTTGTGCTATTTTCTTATAGCCACGCCCCATTTCGTGAAGCTCAACAACCTTTTTGACGCACATCACAGCTATATTCCTCTGTCTAACCCATTGTTATGAATGACTAAGGGAATCTGGCATGTGTGTTACCTCATTTATACCGCTGTGAAACAGGAAGTCATGGTTCAAATATATTTTTCTCACATTAATTCATACACCTATATTCACGCACACCTATATTTAACAAATATTTCTTTGGATAAACCTGTTTTGTGTTTGCAATTGTTTGATATCCATTAGAGCATTATTAGTGGAGGGCACTGTATATAATGCTACATATATAGGTCATGTTCTTGCTGGAGTTACCTATAACTGACACATATAACTAGATAAAACTTTCTTGCAATAACAAATGAGTTTATGAGCTCTGTTTGGGGAGCAGCTTGGATTTTTAGTGCCTCGATGTTGTACTTGTAAAACATTACGTGTTAAACATGCCCACAAACGTCAAAGTTGGAAACATCAAGAGACTTTTATGCCTAAATTTCTCTCTAGTATAAAAGCTCGGAGGTTCTATGAGATATGTATATATTTCTGGACAACGCAGGCTAGGTCACCACTTAGTATCATTTATCCAGAGAAAGGATGCAAAGTCATAAGGATCGTCTAAGAGTTACACCATTAGAAAGTGTTCGTTCAGCCGAATAGCACTCGCTGTGTTTTAGTGGAGAACCAAAATAATAATGGATGTTAATCTGATTCATAAATAAACTTCTTGATAGATTCTTCAGTAAAATTAAAGTCAGGCCACTCATCTCTTTATTTCTTTACAAACACTGGGTCTATACTGAGAGCACTGACAACATTGTTACGATCTAAGGCAGGTCTTTCTTTTGCTTTATGGTTCCCTGTGATCGATTCTTAAACCATACAACACACAATATAAGAAGTTTGGGGATCTAAAGGTTCACTTTAAAGAGTACTTCAAAAACATTGCACAGAAGGACATTTTCTTTAGAGGAGTTGGCACAGGAAATTCAACTCAACAGACTATTTTAGTGTTGATGAGAACAGATGCAATGAATAACAATTTGATTCACACAGAGATTATGTCCTAACCTCTTTGATTTGTTATTCAGGCTTCACTAGGTCAGCACAAGGAAGGTGTGTGTGTGTCTGAGAACTGTTTTTCTATCCAGTAGAGATAGACTTGGAGATAGATACCAACTCAGAATTCAATAAAGTGAATTATTTCAACTCTACTCTGGACAGTATGTTTAGATGTACTACATTTACATACATACATACACACACACACACACACACACACGTATTCACAGTCTTTGCTCAATACTTTGTTGACGCAGCTTTGGCACCAATTACAGCCTCAAGTGTTTTTGAGAATGATGCAACAAGCTTGGCACACCTATTTTTGGGCAGTTTCTCCCATTCTTCTTTGCAGGACCTCTCAAGCTCCATCAGGTTGGATGGGGAGCGTCGGTGCACAGCCATTTTCAGATCTCTCCAGAGATGTTCGATCGGGTTCAAGTCTGGGCTCTGGCTGGGCCACTCAAGGACATTCACAGAGTTGTCCGGTAGCCACTCCTTTGTTATCTTGGCTGTGTGCTTAGGGTCGTTGTCCTGTTGGAAGATGAACATTCACCCCAGTGAGGTCCATTTTCTGAGGTCCAGAGCACTCTGGAGCAGGTTTTCATCAAGGATGTCTCTGTACATTGCTGCATTCATCTCTCCCTCGATCCTGACTAGTCTCCCAGTTCCTGCCGCTGAAAAACATCCCCACAGCATGATGCTGCCAGCACCATGCTTCACTGTAGGGATGGTATGGGCCAGGTGATGAGTGGTACCTGGTTTCCTCCAGACATGACGCTTGCCATTCAGGCCAAAGAGTTCAATCTTTGTTCAAACTTAGGTCTGAGAGTCCTTCAGGTGCCTTTTGGCAAACTCCAGGCGGGCTGTCATGTGCCTTTTACTGAGGAGTGGCTTCCGTCTGTCCACTCTACCATTCAGGCCTGATTGATGGAGTTCTGCAGAGATGGTTGTTCTTCTGGAAGGTTCTCCTCTCTCCACAGAGACACGCTGGAGCTCTGTCAGAGTGACCTTCGGGTTTTTGGTCACCTCCCTGACTAAGGCCCTTCTCCCCCGATCACTCAGTTGGGCCACGCAATCAGCTCTAGGAAGAGTCCTGCTGGTTCCAGACTTCTTCCATTTACGGATGATGGAGGCCACTGTGCTCATTGGGACCTTCAATGCTGCAGAAATGTTTCTGTACCCTTCCCCAGATCTGTGCCTCCATACAATCCTGTCTCAGAGGTCTCCAGACAATTCCTTGGACTTCATGGCTTGGTTTGTGCTCTGACATGCATTGTTAACTGTGGGACCTTATATAGACAGGTGTGTGCCTTTCCAAATCATGTCCAATTAACTGAATTTACCACGGGTGGACTCCAATCAAGTTCAGTGGAAACAGGATGCACCTGAGCTCAATTTTGAGTGTCATGGCAAAGGCTGTGAATACTTATGTACATGTGATTTTTTTGTTTTTTATTTGTAATAAATTTGCAAAGATTTCAAACAAACTTCTTTCACGTTGTCATTATGGGGTATTGTTTGTAGAATTTTGAGGAAAATAATGAATTGAATACATTTTGGAATAAGGCTGTAACATAACAAAATGTGGGAAAAGTGAAGCGCTGTGAATACTTTCTGGATGCACTGTACATATTATATATAAAATTACAAGCATTATGACAAAGTATTTTCAAATGACTTCCAAACGACACAGAAGGTAAAACCACACATGAATTATTAAATTCAATTTTAAATAGACCGGATTTACAAAGCCCCCCCAAAGACACAGTGAGCTAGGAGAAATGAGACCTTATGCAAGCCCATAAATCGGGCAAAAAATTTTTTTTTTAAAAAAACCTTTGTAAATGTGGATTAATTTTTAATTGACTCACTTAACTCATTCTTGTGAACAGCACCAGACCGAGGAAACTTTAAAGGCTAAGCTCATGACTTGCTGCTAAATGAAATACGAGGTGTACTGACCATGCTTTTTCATCCATCCTTTTCAATCTATTGCTGAAGTCATGCTGAAACCTGAGTATCGGTCGAAATACGATACCAATCTCACACAGCCTCACCTTCTGCTCTTGTGGCTGGTCCCTCGTGGATGCCCTAAAGACTGCAACTCACCGAAAAGTCTCACCGTTGGTTCAGTCGATGCTTTCTCCTGAATAGAGTACCTTCTAATAACTGTTCCTGTAATCATAAAGACTGTCCTGTGCTCATTCCGGAACGATTATTCACATTATATTACATTATCACACACTCAGAACTGTCACGAACGCTGAATTGAACTGAATTGTCCTGAACAACCTCTACGTAACCGAGCAGCTGTGTTTATATGTATAATGTCATGTCAGTCAACAAGACAAAACAACACAGGCTTCACAGCATAAAATAGCCCTTGGGACTGGGTTAGAAAAATACGTCATATCCAATCCAATCTGATACCAATCTAGGGTTTGAGGCCAATATCAGCCCTAACACCAATATTTGGGACATCTCTAAAACAGCACGTAAATGCAATAACTAGCCAACCAGGTAAATTAAAGCCCCACTGTGCCATGGTTTTGTTGCTTAGAAACCTAATTGGCTAGACTGGTAGCTAAAGTAATGGAATAACACATGGCAAGATTATTAGCTGATTAGTAACCCAGACTAAGGTCTGATTCTTATCCTCATCTGACAAGTGTCAATGGGGCCTCAACAGAAAGTCAGCAAGTTTTTGACAATGTTTTGGTTGTGAATTTTGGTGTTCTGTCATCAGCGTGCATGTTAAAACTACTCAATTATTCATTCTTCAATAATTATTCAAGTCTAGCAGGTGTCCTGCATGTTCCTGATGCTGAAAACATCGTCCATCATCTCTGCACACCGCAAATGGCTGAGGTGTGTACTTTAGCAGGCCGTGGGATTCGGAAGAAGTAGTGTGAGCGATTTCGAGGCAGATGGCATCACAGTGAAGTGAATTAAGTTTAACACAATGTACAATGAAGGCTGGGCAATTATGAATAAAAAAAAATAAACAAATCAACAAACTGCCTGGACACATCCTTGCTAGAGAACTGAATATTGTGTTCTATCTTAAAAGGGGTTAAAGCGCTTCTTGAAGAGAGTTTGTTGAAATGTATGAGATAGTGGAGTGCATAAAGTATACCAAAAACAGTCTAATATTTTCATGTTCCCTTGATGAATGTGCTAGATTACAGCTACTGTTTGTCATATGGATAATAACAACACTGTAAGATGCAGGAAGTAACCAGCTCACATTATTATTATTATTATTATTATTATTATTATTATTATAGGTCTACACGTCTCCTCACTACTCAACATTCCTCTAACGCAATACAATATTCATTTTCTTTTCAAATTCAGCCTGAGCTTTATGGAGGAATAGCATTTATGAAACATTTAGAAAGTAAAGACTATATGTCTGCAGTAGTGGAAAAGGTTCTCTGTGTGAATGATGAATTAGAGCTGCTGCAGACTGTAAGTGCAGACATTGTCCACAAACACACTCTTATCCCATCTCTGCTTTCACTTTTCATCATGTTTTTGGTTCATCGTCCTCAATGTGTGTGGTAAATATCTACAATATATGCTCACCTTATAAGGAACACCTGTACATCTGCACATTCAAGCTGTTACCTAATCAGCCAATCACATGGCAGCAGTACAATAGGGGGAAAAGAAATAAAAAAATTAATTATAAAACATTCAGATACAAGTCAAGAGCTTAGTACCAGATGGGCTGGATCGAGTATTTCAGAAACTGCTGATCTCCTGTGAATTTCACTCACTTAGAGACAGTTGTTTCTAGAATTTATACAGAATGGTGCGAAATACAAAAAAAAAAAAAAAACATCTTGTAAGCGGAGGGTCTGCAGGCTGAAACACCTTGTTGATGAGAGAGATCAGAGGAGAATGATCAGACTGGTCTGAACTGACAGGAAGTAACTCAAATAAGCACTCTTTAAACACTCACTGTGGTGAGCAGAATTGTATCTCAGAACATATAACGCAACGAGGCTTGAGGTGGATGGGCTACAACTGTAGAAGACCACATGGGTTCCACTTCTGTCAGCCAAGAACATTAATCTGAGGCTATCACGGGCAAAGAATGGACAGTTGACGACTGGAAAAAGACCCACTTCAACTGAACAGTTTCGATGAGCCTGTGCCCAATTAAAAGAGGGATTAACTGAGTTATCCTTAATGTCAGCTCAAACCAAACCAATGTGGCCATTTTCCTCTGACCAACCACAGAACTGTCACTCACTCAATGTTTTTCGCACCATTCTGTGTAAACTCTAGAGACTGTTGTGTGTGAAACTCCCAGGAGATCAGCAGTATCTGAAATACTCAAACCAGCCTCTCTGGTACCAACATCCCTGCCACGGCTAAAGTCGCAGAGATCACATTTATTCCTTCACTCTGATGTTTGATTTGATTATTAACTGAAGCTCTTGCGCTTTTTGGCTGATTAGGTAATTGCATGAATGTATAGCTGTACACGTGTTCCTAATAAAGTTGACGATGAGTATAATCTGTATAAAAATAAATAAATAAATAAAAAAGAGCCTCATCATCATAGGCTTATTTTGTCATAGCAGTTTCTTTCTAATGCGCTTTCTTTCTTTCTCTTTGAGTCACAGAGAAGGACAGCCTATTAATTGCTCATTGTGTGTGTGTGTGTGTGTGTGTGTGTGTGTGTGTGCATGTATATGGGGGGGGGGGTAGGACTATGGGTGAGAAAGTGTATATAACAATAATAGTACAGAACAATACTTGAAGACATTTCTATGATACATGACGTGCATCATGATATATATGTTTACTAACAAACTTCCAGCAACAAAAAATATTTTTAAAAAATATATAAATAAAATACAACTACAG